>NW_012156406.1:340005-375753 GCF_000151545.1 Saprolegnia parasitica CBS 223.65
CTTGTCGCCAAACGTCAAGACGCCGCAGAATCCAATCACCGTGTAGAGCAGGAACGAGAGCGAGATGGCGCCGACGACCGCGCGGTTCATGCGGGCAAGGCTGCGGTCGCGGAGCTCTTCGTACACGGGCAGCGCCGTGTTGTGGCACGCAAAGGCCTGGATGAGCAGCGTCACCGTGTAGACCGACGTCGATGTAATGTTCACCTAGTCGAGTGCATATCAGATATCCGTGGTATTGGGAGGCGCGGCATCGGTAGGTCATACCGCGGGCACAGCCACCGGCGTAAAAGACGCCGACGACGACACGACGACGTAGACGGCGAAGAAGAGGCACACGACGTATGTGACGGCGCACGTCGCGAGGATGCTCGAGATGCGCAGCTTCCCGAGGCGGCGGCTGAGCGAGAGCGGCAAAATGATGCCAAATGTAAAGAGCAGCGTGACGTAGCCCCGGTTCGCATGCGCAACGCCAAAGATGGCACAGAGGAGGTCGGTGATGAAGATAAAGTAGGACGTGAGCGTGCCAAAGCCGCCAAAGATAAAGGTAAACTCGGCGAGGTACGTGCCGTACTTGCCCATGGTGTGGTGCCCGAGACTCTCGTACGTCTTGGCGGCCGAGTCGCCGGCGAGGTCGCTCGCACGCATGAGGAGCGACACCGAGTAGCGCGTGATGAGCGCAATGACTACCATTACGAGCAGGCCCGCGAGCCACCCGCTCGACGCGATCGCAAACGGCACTGCGAGCGTGCCCGAGCCAAGGATCGTGTTGGTGAGCGTAAAGACCGAGCCCAGCACGGTGCCCGTGCCCTTGTAGTCCTTGATGGCAAGCGGCGACGGCGGCGCTGTCGCAAAGAGTGGCAGCGACTCGGGACTGATCTGGTGCGTCGGCGACATGACGTACTCGCCCATGGACACGGGGTCATGCGGCGTCGATTGCCTACGCAGAACGCCGTGAGGTGCTTGTGTGGCTAAGATGACGGGCGACTTACGCGGTCGCGAGCTGTGGGGGCGCCATGAAGAAAGGTCGATTGGCTGCTTGAAGGATCCTGCCACGGATATCACCCATTGCGGCTCGCCGCGGATTGGCTGACCACGGCCAATCAGATATCTGGATTCGATGGAATCACCGCGTGCACTGCGATTGGCGCATCGAATTCTGATGCGGCCAATCACTTGCAAGTTGCCGTTTCGTAGCCAATCAAATGTAAGGCTCCAAATCCGCCGAAGTCGTGGCCCACCGCAGATCGCGAATTCCGAGCGACGTGCGATGGCCATAGCCGTCGTGCGCGCCGCCGACGTGGCATCTCGACAACGAAGCGCAGACAAGCAGCCTATTGAACCCTTGGATGTAGCATTCCTGGGCCACTATCGAGCGCTTCCACTGCCGCATGCACGAGGACTCTCGCGCCAGGACGAGGGTCGTCGTACGCGTGGTATCCCTGCAGCGGTGCGGCAAAGCTATGCTGCAACTCGTCATCAATACTCGGTGATGCGACAGCTGCGGTTATGTGGTTCTCTGACTTGATGCGACCGACGCACCGCCGCTGCTCGCCCTCAAAACCGTTGGCGTCGACACTAGGATGATGATGGCGCGTCGTGAACAGAGTGCGAGAAGTCGCTTCGACTACTCTGCCTCAGTCCAGTGCTTCTCGCGGCTAAGCAGCTCCGCGTGGGCGAGTCTTGTCAGTCCATTCTGATTTTGAAGGCGACAGCTCCTTCATGGTCACGTCGAGCGAGATCGATGCATATCCTCTGTTCTAATGCATGCATATGGTGTGTCAAGGTGATGTCGCCTTGTCGTGTAGCCCTACGATGCGGTGCAGTGTTGTGTCCGCTCCAGCACTCGCCCAAGTGGCGTGCTAGGGCAAAGTGGTACCGCAGCCCTTTCGCGCGACGCGTTGCACCTGCTGGCGTCGTTGCGAGCGCTCTCTGCACGCAGTCCATCGTCCTACATAAACTACAGGTCGACCTCTTCTTGGGACTAGACCGATCGACCGCCTGAGTATCATCTTTGGCAGACTTTTCGGATCCTCCCAAAGGTCATTCGATTGAGTTTCACGGGATATGGCGAGCAGTGGCGCGGACGAGGCCGCGATCGTCGCGCAGCTCGCGCTGGCGGACGCGCGCGCCAACGTTGCGTTTGCCGCTTCGCTTCTAACGCACTGCATCAAGCGGCGTCTTGACGAGCACAGCGACGAGCCGTGCGAGCTGCTGGACCTCGACGATGCGATTGCGCACCTCCAGCGGGCGTGGAGCACGTGCTTTCCCGAGGCGACGGCCGAGAGCATTTGGATCCAAGAGCACATTGCCCGCGCGCGCGCCTACATTCGGCGGTCGCACGCCGGCGCCTTTGACCGCGACGCGTACGACCACGCGATCGAGTCGTTCGGGCACATGGCGCGCTTCCTCGACGCGCCGTACATTGCGCTCGCGCTACGAGACCGCGTGTTCGCCAAGCCTTTTGTGTACAAGGCAATCACAAAGAACAGCAAGAAGAAGAGCAAGGTCAGCTGGCAACAGTGCAAGGACGACGGCAACGGCTGCTACACGCGCCGCGAGTTTGACGCTGCGATGGCCCACTACACGACTGCGCTCTGGTACTCGCCGAAAGAGCCGACGCTCTACTCGAACCGCGCGCTCTGCGAACTCCAGCTCAAGAAATTCGACCTCGCGCGCCAAGACGCGAACGACGCCCTCGCGCTCTCGTCCAGTGGCAGCGTCAAGCTCTACCGGATTCTCTCCGAAGCGCTCGTGGGCTTGCATTGGTACCACGATGCGCTGGTCGAGTGCGAGAAGGGACTCGCGCTTGACCCGAACGACAGCGTGCTTCTGAGCCGCTCCAAGCACTGCGTCCACGTCTTAGAAGAGATGGAGTGGCAGACGCAAGTGGCCATCGCCGGCGTCCAATCGGCGCAGCTCGAACTCGGGCGCAAGTTTGCGTCCGGCCACCGCGGCTACCGTCGGGACGCGGCGAAGGCGACGCTGTGGCTGGAAAAGGCCGGGCGACCGGCTCACGAGATCCGCGCGATGCTGGCGTTTGGCGACAAGATGCTCGCGTACGAGGCCGAGCATGGCGGCGACCATGAGCTCTCGCTCGAAGCACGCACGCACCGCTTCTGCCACGTTTTGCTCGACAGCTTCAAGCCATCGGACGACGGTACCCAGGCCCATTGGTCCGTCGTCGCGTCGCATTTCAAGGCCGCGTACGACCGCGGTCTTCCGGGCGCCGGCGCCAAGTACGCGCAGGTTCTGCGGCTTGGGATTGGAACGCCCATCAACACGGCCGCCGCCGCGGATGCCGTCTTGCACAACGAGCCATTTGACGACGACGAGCCCGAAGACGCCGCCGACGAGGGGACGCCGGGTGCGGCTTGTGCTTTAGACGGCGATGCGGACGGGGACGACGAAGAGAACGAGTTCATGGACGTGGCTGAAACCTACTTTCGCAGTGCGTGGGACGCACTGGACGCACGCGACGTGGCCGCAGCGATCGCGGACCTGCGCGAAGTGCTCGACATGGACGACGAGCCGTCCGTGTTTGTCGACTTTGCCCGGATCGTGCTCGCGTGGCTCGAGCGCGGCACAAGCGTCGTACCGCTGAGTGGGCCGTGGCACCACCTCCTCGACGCCGAGCTCGCGCATCTTCGGCGCGAAGGCGACGACATGTACACGCACCAGCTGTACGCCAAAGCGATCGAGTTTTACAGCCGCGCGCTCGACTGGACCGAGCTCCGCAACGATGTGCTCCGCATTGCGCCCATAAATGCCGTCGAGCGCGGTCTCTTGTACTGGAAGCGTGCGCTCGCCGGCTTCCACCTTGGTCTCTACGGCGACGTGTGTGCCGATATGGAGGACGCGGTCGAGTTAACGAGCAACAACATTGCGTTCTACCGGCTCTGGGCCAAAGCCGCGCTCCTCGACCACGACTACGACGCGGTCATGGACATTTGCGACGACGGACTGCAGCTGGATCCGCACGACAAGGACCTTCTCTCGCTTCAGGACGACGCCGAGGCCTTCTTGTGAGCACACGCACGAGACAAATGTCATAAGAACGCCATAAGAAAATACTAGAGACGATTTGATGCAGTAGCTACGTGATGAAAGATAGGCCGAGCCTCCATCGCCGGCGTCTTTCGAGGACCTCGATCAACTGCGTAGCTTTGCTCCAGAGCACGACGCTTACAGGGCTGGACGGAGCGTGTCGTCATGGGCCTCACTCAGGGGTGGCGACCACAGATGACCTACTGTAGCCGCCGCACCGCTTCATAGGCGCGACGCGGTGAACGCGAGAAGAAGAATACATCTTGCTAAGGTTAGCCTCAACGTTGCTACAGTCGATGCAGAAGATAACACGAAACACGTCCATGTATAAATTGCTTACGTTTACACGAGAGTAGAGGTAGCTCTCGACCTTGAACGTCCGTGCTGCGGTTGCTCAGTGTGCACGAGGTTCTGTCGTGGTACCCTCTTGGCTCGGCTGCATTGCGGGGTGGGCTGCCTCCATGCTGCCTCGGCGACACGTATAGTGTGTCGGTGGAGGTTCCTCCCCGACGCGGTGAGTCATCATTTCGTAGCGTAGTTTAATTTAAGAAGTAATACACTCGTCGGTCTTAGGCGAGGATGTGGGCCTCGTCAAAGCTGTCGTCTCGGAGCTCGGTGATGTACTCTTGCGCGACATTATCAAAGCCCGAGACGTCGTCGATGTTCATGCCACGCGTCTCGTACCCAAACACAATGAGCACAACGGCCGTGCCGACGAGGACGCCACCGTTGAGCCACATGATCGCGACCGGCGACCACCCGTGGTCCGAGAGGATCGGGAGGACGTACGCGCCGCCAATCGCACCGATGCGCGAGATGCCCGCGGGGTACGCGGCGCCCATGGCGCGGATATTGGTTGGGTAGTTCTCCGGCGTATACGCATACAGCGCGCCCCATGCGCCGAGCATAAAGAACGAGAGAAGGCCGCCGGTGACGAGGAGGTTGGCCGCTGTCGGCGCCACGTAGCCAAACACAATCGCCGACGCGAACGACCCGAGGAGGAACGCAGCCAGCGTGAGCTTGCGGCCGATGACCTCGACCGCGTACGCAGCCGCAATGTACCCGGGCACTTGGCACGCGACCATCGCCAAGAGCGTCCACGTGGACCCGTTCAAGTCGAACGCGTTGGACTTTTGCGCGATGATCGTCGGCAGCCACGTGTAGATGGAGAAGTAGGCAAACGAGAGGCCGAGCCAGATGACATGGAGCACCATGGAGCGCTTGAGGTAGACGCCGCGGAAGAGGAGCGCGACCCGCTGCCGCGTCGAGAGCCGGCGGTAGCGAAAGACATCGGCGGCAATCTCGTCAGCGATCTTGGAGTCGGTCGTGTTGGTGGTGGTGTTGTTGGTGGAGGCAGAGACGTGGTAGATCCCGTGGTCGGCCTCGATCGCACGCAAAATGGCTTCGGCTTGGTTGGACCGGCCGACGCTCGCGAGCCACTTGGGCGACTCGGGCACAAACATGCGGGCCGTGAGCGCATACAAGACGGGCAGCGTCGAGAGGGCAAAGACCCAGCGCCACGACACTTCCTTGGTGACTTCGCGCGCGAGAACGATCGCGAGGATGCAGCCAATGGGCCAGAAGGCGTCGAGGATGACAATGATCCGCCCGCGCGTCGCCTTGGGCGAGAGCTCTTGGACGAGCGTCGTGGCGACGGGGAGTTCGCCGCCGAGGCCAACGCCAGCGATGAAGCGGAACGTGAGCAGCATGCCGTAGCTGTCAGCCATCGCGCACATGATGTTGCCAAACGCGAACGTGATCATGGTCCACGTGAACATGGGCTTGCGGCCGTACATGTCGGCCATGTGCCCAAAGAGGAACGACCCGACGAGCGAGCCTGCAAAGACGGACGACGAGAGGATGCCGCGCTCGGACGACGTGAAGACGCGGTTGTACTCGGTCGCAAACTCCGACTCGATGAGCGTGAGGCAGTACGTGAAGAGAAACGTGTCCATCGCGTCCATGGCCCAGCCGACGCCGGCCGAGTGCAGCAGCTTGAGGTAGTAGGGCGAGATGCCGCCGCAGCCGCGGGTCGTCGGGAGCGCGTCGAGGCGGTGCGAGATCGCGGCTACACTCGCGCCAGCCATCCGCGCCATCGTCAATTGATGCAAAAGCCCAAGTGAGGTACTGTAGCGTACGGCAAGCTTGAAGAAAGGCCATCATCCATCGACACCTGTTGGGCGCGTTCTTGTTGACGCCGTGCCTACACGGTACCATCCAGGCATCCAGGTGGGCCATCTAATATCTGATTCAATTCTTTGTGTAAAATACAGTAATTGAGTGCGATGGCGCGCCAAGTGGCGCCATTACGCCACAGGAAGCGTCGCCGGCTGACCGTGACGCACGCCCCAGACCACGCGCCCACCCAAGCTTGTCTCACATTGCTCGAGGTTCCAGTGGCTGTTGAGATACTATTGAGACAAAAATGCCAAAATGAGCCATATCGGAGAAAAGACGTGCTCGACGCCTTTACCGTCCGTTGGTGCCCTAAAGTGCATCCTGCGCTACCGGTACCACATTACCGTGCAAACCAAGATGCAGCATCCGGCACGTACACGTCGGCACAGGTGCATTTCACTGCAATAGTTGCAGGACTTATACAATATTTGTAGCAGTACGTAGGTGTGCCTGGTATTAAGAATAGCGTCGGGGGCAAAGTGCACATTGCACTTTGCGGATCGCCTTCCATGAGCGTCTGGTATCGTTTCATCGTGTGATAGGCGTGTGATTGACGCGGTGCCGTACCGTAGCAGCACCTGCGAGACCACATGCGGCCGACTTATGTTACCGGTTGTATGGTGGTACGACCGAGGCTGTGAGAGCTGCCATGATTCCAGGATAGAAGGCGAGACGAGTGCTTCGTCTTGCTCGCACCCGGTCGTTCTTCTGCAATGCAGCATGGCGCTGTGCGTCGTCGAGCAGCGCCTTGCAACGTTCGATGTCGTACAGTCTGCCGTCGCAACGACGTCTTTGGAGGGCTGTCTCTGAATGCGTGCCACCACCTTGTTTTTGGCACTCGTACGTTGGGTGCCTGGTTACGGTGCTTCGAAATCTGTCTGTGATCTCGAGTTGATCCGCGCCAAGCTCAAGCTCGGCGCAAATGGCTTTATCGACTTCGAGTCAAGGACGATCGCTTCATCGCAACCTACGGCGACAGCCACGTACAGCCTCCTATAGCTCTTGGAGTGGTCGATTTTAAGAGCCGCTGGTTCTTGTCATAAATGCTTGCTTGCAGCGTCGCTGCCCTGGGATTGCCACGTATATGAGCGTACGAACTCGCGGCAGGAGGACAAAACGTCGAAGCAGCATGCGATCGGGTGCGAAAATTGAGAACGACGTTCGATCGAAGCAACTTGAAACGCCAGGCAGCCAGTAGCACCATGGGCAAGTGGCGGCCATGGCCCTCGTCGCTCACCGCGTTCGTCGCCAAGAAGCTCAAGCCGAAGCCACTCGGGCTCGTCCCTGCACTCCTGACGCCAAGCCCGTGCATGACGCCGGACGACGCCGCGCTGGTCTGGACGCTTCTGCAGCACGACGCCGCGTGGCGGCTCTCGTTCCTGCACGCGTGCCTCGAGCTACTCGTGCACGCCAAAGCCGACGCGGCCTTGGCGCAGCGTGTCGCCAACACGGTGCATCTCATGGACGTTTTCTTCTTTCCGCTGGACGTCGCGCCATTGCATCTCGACTTTGCCCTTGTGTTGCCGCTCGTGCCATGGAGCTTCGGCCCGACAAACAAGTGGCGGGCGATCTTGCTCGACGGCCTCCGCCTTCCGCTGGCATGCGAGGCGTATGTGCCCGGGGCGTACGGGGTCCTTCCGGTGGAAACGGAGCCAACAACGATGCGCAAATCCAAGTCGATGCTCTTTGCCCGGCGCAACCGAACCAACACGGCGCTAACGAGCTCGACATTCTCGTCGTCCACCACAGGCTTGACGTTCGCCGCGACACCAGAGAGCAAGGGACTGTCTCCGTACACGCTGCTGCAGGTCCGCCACCACCTGCTGTGCCGCATCGATGTCGATGCGATCATGGACGCGATGCTAAGTCTCCTGCGATCTCTCTCCGTTCCGTCTCTCGAGTTTGTGGCGCTCACGATTCTCTTGACCGAGGCGCTGACGTTGGCGCCGACGCGGAACCGCGATTTTTGAACCAGCTGCGCCACACGCTGCAGACCATTGTGTGTCCCGTGAGCTTTACCACCAAACGTCGCCTCGAAGCCCTCATCGAGACCGAGCTCGTGCGTCCCGGAGAGGCGTCCCGACGCCGGCTTGCGATGACCCCTCAGTACGTGGTGGCCTTCCTTGCGTGTTACTTACTACGATGCGCATTGTATTAGTGTGGTTGTTATCACCACGGCGGTCGACGCACCGTTGTGGCAAGTGCGGCCTCTCGAAGATGTCTACCACATCACGACCATAAACCTGCACGGCAAACTGCAAAGCGTACGTCCTCGTCTCGGATCGAGTGCAAAAGATAGTAACACCTCGATGGGGATGGTAATAGCTCATGCGGCGACGGGACACACCACGCGATGGCTCGCTGCCTCTCGACGTGGCGCGGCTCATGTCGCATCTGCACGGCGACTTTGACCTTGCCGACGAGACTCGCGTGGTCGCCTTCTTATGCCAGCGCCCGTCGCTGGTCACCGAGGTCCTTGCGCAGCTCGCGACGACGCCACCAGTGTCGACGATCGTGCGGCTATCTCTCTTGGCGTCCGTGCTCGAGGCGGCCGCGGTTCCCATCCGCTTGCTGCGATGCCTTTGTTACGGCAACGAGGCTTGTACCCCCGACATAGTAGTACGACGACTCGATCGATCGAGGCACCGTGATCACATGGACGTAGACGCCGCACCCGTTCCCGCCCGCGACGATCGATACGACGTACGCAGCCTTTCCCGCCATGAGGTTTCCATCGTTTGCACTCAGCCCGCTGAGGATGACGCCCGTGGTGACATCGCCCGTCCACGAAGCGAGTCGTTGGCGCGCCGCCCGGCCGGCGCCCGGTGGGAGCGACGGCTCGGTTGTCTTTATGGGCGACGACGCGTTCTTCCACGAATGGCTCACCGGTGTCGTGCTGCACTCGTCGTACCCGACCCGTGTCGTGGTGCTGCCATCATCCGCGCCGTCGACCCTTGCGCGCTACGTGGCGTCCATCGACATGTGGTACTTGCGGTATCTGTACGGCCCACTGCTAAGCGCTACTGCGTCCACAACGTTGTTGTCGCCAACCGCCTTTTTCACGTCGATCGAGCAGTCGCTCGTGCAGTTTTTTCTGCACGTTGCAAATGACGTAGTGCGACTCGCTGTCTTTGAGTGCCGCGTGCTCGGGCAGGTAGCACCCTTTTGCTTTGCCTGCAGCGTGTCGCCGTCGTGCGGTCACTTGATGCTGCGGCTGCTGCTCGACGCCAAGGCGCTGCTGCTGGTACGCGCTTCGTCATTTCCAGTGTCGAAAAACGGGGTGGTTCTTATAGAAGGCAACCCACGTGAGCATTGTACACACATCAGCGAGGCAAGCGAACGACGGACCGTCGTGGACCCACGGTGCGAGCCCGCTTGTGGATGTGACGGCGACGCTCGTCACCGGCGACCAGCGCATTGTGCACGGCATACTGTCGCTGCACGTGTCGTCGCGGCTCGGCTTTGGGCAAGTCTTGGTGGACGACCAGCCGTGGACGCCGTCGCAGGGAGCGACGGACCTCGAGGTCTCGCGGCACCCGTGGCACATACCGCTGGCTATCACGTTTCCATTTTCGCACCATCTGGGCACGTAGCGTCCGAGTAAGACGACGCAGCATCATAAAGTGTCGATGGGATATGCAAAGTGTGTTATGGGAGCCGAGCACTACGCCAAGGGTGGTCGACCTTCCAATGGCGGCAGCACGAGGTTGCTAAGGCGTTTGGCTTGGCGCGGGGAGATGTTCAAAGGCGGTGTCGTCGGCGGTTGCGGCTGCATCGGCGGCGGCTCCGGCTCGTCCTTGCTACTACTGTCCGTGACCACAACCTTGGCGGCGAGCTACGTGCCGAGTAGGTGAGGTGTCGCTTCCTATAGACATACGTGGGCTAGAATCGCCGATGTCTTGGTTTGCTCGATCTCGGCCGACTGCACGCTCGCTTTCAGAAGCTCAGCGTCTTCTCGGAGCTTGCCATGCTCGTGCTCAAACCCTTGGAGCGTTGGCGCCACCGTGCACGCAGCGAGACGCGCCTCGACGACGTCCGACGAGAAGCAAGCAAACTGCTTGGCAAATTCCGTGCCGCCTAGGACCGACTGCCGGGCCACGTGGCTGGTGTACTCGAACGGGAAGACGAGGCCAAGCGTTTGCGTCCGCACATCCCGAAAGCTATGCCCGTCATTCTCGATACTGGCACTTTGCAGAGCTTCGTACCCGACTTCGACGAGGTGGACGATCTTGGCGTAGAGCGCCGGCCCCTCGAGCGATGCGAGCGTGTGCAAGCGCGGCAGCAGCACGACCTCGAGCGACGGCGCTGTCGGCGACTGGTAGATCCACACGCCAATGTCCCCGTTCGCATTTTCCCCAATCACGACGTGGGCTTCCGCGCGGAGCCGCCAGAAAAACTTGGGCGCAAGGTGCGAGAGATGCATCGTCTTGGGCGACGGCTGCGACGCGAGCTCGGCCAGCGCGGCCGCCTGCTTGACGTTGAGCTCATGCATGAACGAGAAGGCGTGGTGCCGGTCAAAGAGCACACGGTTCGGAAAGCTCTTATCGCACGCGGCGCAGTAAAACCTAAAAACACAAATGAAGTGCATGGACATGGAGAGGGCGACGTATAGTACGTCGAGGGCGAAGTGGGCGAGGGCGAGGACGCTGTCGGGAGGCTCGATTTGCGCTGCACCAGCGACTCGTCGGGGCCCGTTTTCGACTCGTCAAATGTGACGTGGCCCATCGTGGGGCGCGGCTTCATCTTGCGGTTGAAGGCGCGGAGGATGCTCGGGCTTGCCTGGATCTGCGCCTTGATAAAAGGCATGCTAATGCCACCATGACCATGAGCGCGGTGCAATGAAAGTAAGCAAAGGGACCGGAATTTGGGCGGCGACACCGACTTGGGCGCCGGGGTCGCCGTCGTCTCGGCGAGCGGCGCCGTCGGTGTCGCCGTCACGGACGACCGGCGAGCGTGCATGCCAGACGAGAGCGATTATATTGTTCGGTCGTGACGGTTTTCGCTGCAGTTTTCCACCGACAACGCGCAACGCCTCTAGCGTTGGCAGTCGTCTGGCGTGTCAAAGCACTCTCTTTCCCGCTCTCTCGGTCGCCTGCATATCCAAAGCCCACCACACAAGGAGGCAGCTCCACCACCGCTGTGCCCATATCGACCATTGTACAGGCGGCGTGCTGCCGTTGGGTGGCGCATGGCCGTCGTACCCAGTCATGGTCATGACCTTTCAATTCGCCGCCGGCGAGAACAAGGTGTAGCTTGAGCCTAGCACTTCGAGGCCCGGCGTGCCCATGGAGTGTACCCGGCGCTATCGAATGCCACCACGCGTAGAGAGAGGTAGGCAGGCCATCGCTGCATTCCATGGGCCGACGGTCCGCAGTCGGCGTGTGGCCGGCAACATGGGACTGGGCCATCCGGATACCCGTATCCGGCGCAGCGTGTTTCTGGGAGGGTTTGTGGCAGCGGCATTGTAACGGTAACCCAGGCGACGGAATTATCAACGCGGGCGCATGGACTGGCACGACTCGGAGACGACGGAAGGGACCGATGCATGTAGGTCGCCGGCGAAGGCGAGGCCCATGGCCTCATGCGCATGCTCGGCGCTTCTAGGGGCCGGCTTGAGCTCGAGCTACGTGGCGCCGCGGCCATGGCAGTGGGACCAGTACTCGCTGCTGGCGTGCAAGCGCGGGTACCTCGAGAAGCAGAGCGTCAAGGACAAGTCGGTGTGGAAGCCGCGCTGGGTCGTGCTCGACGGCAACGTGGTCATGATCTACAAGAGCGAAGACGATGTGCCGAGCACGCCGTCGCCGCCGTCGTACGACGAGAAGAGCATTCCGCTCGACTCGGTCGCGTCGATTGGGACCGCCAAAGAGTATGGCGCCGCGGCCTTCCAAATCAAACTGCACGAAGAGCACCGAACGTATGTCTTCCGCGCCGACTCGAAGGACCATGTACGTGCCACGTCTTTGTCGCACCGCCGTGTGTCTATCCACCGCGCGACGATCGTTGTCGAGGAGCTTATAGCATGATTGATTAGATGAACGACTGGCTCTTCAAGTTTCAGTGCTGCATCGCGAACCTTATATCCGAGATCCTACGTTACCGCGTATGTATATCCTGCTAGGACGAGACAGGATACGAGCGACGTGTGTAGCGAGATGGCCGCCCGCGACTGAGCTCGAGCTTTACGCGCCACGTCGACGTCGCACGCCGCCAGCACCGCAGTCAGTCGTTTGACTTTCGGGAAATGTCGCGCTTTGACGCGACCCTCACGTTGCAGCAACTCACGAGCACGAACAGCCTGCTGCGCTACTCGAGCGACTCAAACTCGTCGAGCAGCCAAGTGCGCAGCCCGCTCGGCAGTACCCTCTTTCCGCTCGAAGACCTCGACATTGACGCGACCGCCGACGAGCTCGACGACCATCACCGACACTATGCGTCGCCGCCGTCATCCTCTTTCTACACGCCGCCGCCGCCGCCAACGCCGGTCCCGATCGCGTCGTTTTCGTCGTCGGCCAGCATTGCAATCGTCGCGACGTCGACGAGCGATCCGGTGCCGGAGCTCGCGCGGTGCATATCGCCGCCGACCGCGCCGAAGAAGAAGTACATTCCGCCGCACTTGCGACACGGGTACAACAATCCGGAGCCGGCGATTGCGATGCCCGAGCCGTCGCCGCCGAACGGCCCCATCGACTACCGCGAGCTCCGTGGCACGAGCAGCAAGGAAGGTACGGCGGTGTACGGTGCCACGTCACTTCTCGGGAAGCGCTCGAAGCTCGAAGATGTGATTTGCTGCCTCCCGACGTTTGCGCCCGGTGCGGCGCTGTATGGTCTCTTTGACGGCCATGACGGCGACGCGGTAGGCGTCCTCTTGGTCTATAACATGGCGTGGTAATGGGCGTTGTGCAGGCCGCGCTCTATACAAAAGACAAGCTCCCGCTCTACTTGCACGCGCACCCGCAGCTCGCGGCCGATTGGCGCCGCGCGTGCCGTGACGTGTTTGCGCGCCTCGACGACGAGTTTCTCGTGTCGGCCAAGCCGACGGCGGGCACGACGGCCAGTCTTGTGGTACGATGACCACGTTGGGTTTCAATCCTTGCTTAGTGCACGCCTTGGTAGATTGTCCGGGGACACAAGCTCTTGACGGCCAACGCCGGCGACTCGAAGGCGGTCATCTCGATCAGCGGGCAGGCACTGGACATTATGGACATCCAGACGCCGGGTCGGCCGGACGAAATGGAGCGCATCGCCGCTGCGGGCGGCTGGGTGCATGTGGACAAGGAGCTGCACATGTCCAAGCTGCATCAAATGGACCTCAAGGACCCGTACATTCAAGAAAAGGCCAAGCGCGTCGTCAAGCTCATCGAGATCTTTCGGGTTTGTATCGATGTATCAATACGCGATCCCGTGGTCTGATCGTGCAATGCATAGGTCAACGGCGACCTCTCGGTCTCGCGAGCGATCGGCGACATTGAGTACAAGCGGCCCAACAACTACACGCACTGGCAGTACCCGGAGCTGCATCCCCGCACGTTTTCGGGCCCGCTCTTGATCCCCGACCCGGAATTTCAGGTTTGGAGCAAGCTGCGGCTCTTTGTACCAACGATATATGTGTGTAGGAGGTCGAGATCACGCCCGAGGTCGAGTTTGTCGTGCTCGCCTGCGACGGGCTCTGGGACACGATCACGAGCCAGGAGGCAGTTGACATTGTACGCGCCAAGCTGCGCGCCGAGTGGAGCATGGAGGACATTAGCTACCACCTCGCCGAGCTCGCGATTCGATCGGGCTCGATGGACAATGTGACGGTCGTCGTCGTCGTGCTGAATCCGCTTCAAAAGGACGCGGGCACGGCGTCGTAAGTATCAACTACGAATATCAATATGAAGACATTATGAACACCCGCCTCCCCTCGTACTACAATGTCATGTTGGAGCGACGCGTCGAACGAATTGGTCTGCCCCGAAACGATGCGGAATCGACAGCATCCAGAGCACTCGACTCAAAGCGCCACTGTGGTCGTCGGGTGCTAATGTTGGAGGTTGCGCGAATCGCACAGTTGTGGAAAATATTGTCACAAGGTTATATTCTTGTAGACACTATGATTCTGTAACAATTCATATTTAAAGGTGGACAACTCGCGACGAACAATCGTGTGTGGTCCACCGTCAAGAACCGTTATTGCGAAGAAGGTACGCGGATATTAAAACTAATAGCAAGGGTCCATGAGCAGTATCAAGGGTCCATTAACTGTTTATGGACCCCAGATACTAGGTACAAGGTGCACCCAGGTGCGCCTCGGTCCGACATTGCCAGCCGCCGTCAGCGATACGGCGTCGGTCAGTGCTATCCGAGCGCCGTGTCCAAGCCGTTGCACAACTATATCGCATGCACAAAGTCGTTTCTGGTAATGATACCCGGCCCAATTGACAGATTGTCCAACATTCAAGTTGGCGCCTCCGCACGTACGAGCCACAATATGATTGGCTAAAATGTTGATACAGTTGTCCAATCAGATGTCGGTATGCCACCTGGACGCTCTGGCACGTCCAGAGCGCAATCCTGGCGACGATTACAAGATGGCCACCGAGGTGTCCCCGCTGCTGACGCAGCCCAAGGCGCACGGCTCGCACGTGAGCCTCGTCGAGTGGGCCGAGGTCGAGAGCCTCACGCGACCCGAGGTTGAAGCGCCCGACGAGGAAGAGACGACGTCGACCTGCTGTGGCCTGCGCCTGCCCTTTAGCTGGCGCACGCTCTGGGCGTACGCCGGTCCAGGCTGGCTCATGAGCATTGCGTACGTGGACCCTGGCAACCTCGAGTCGGATCTGCAAGCCGGCGCATATGGCGGCTACGAGCTCATCTGGGTGCTCTTTGGCGCGACCGTCATGGGCTTCTTCCTCCAGACGCTGTCCGCGCGCCTCGGCGTCGTCACGGGCAAGAACCTCGCCGAGGTTTGCTACGCCATGTACCCGCGCTGGGCGTCGTACATTCTCTGGGTCATGACAGAGATTGCGATCGTCGGCAGTGACATCCAAGAGGTCCTCGGATCCGCGATCGCGCTCCAGCTGCTCTTTCAACTGCCGCTCTGGGTCGGTTGCCTCATCACGGGCGTTGACACGTACGCAGTCTCTTGTTTCTCTTTGGCAGATGGACAACTTGGATCGTAGACTGACCTTTCTCTCGCTGCATCAGTTTGGCATCCGCAAGCTCGAAGCGTTCTTCGTCGCACTCATTGCCGTCATGCTCGCGTGCTTTTGCATGAACCTCGCCCAAGGCGGCGTGGATCCGATCCCGGTTCTCGACGGCTTTCTGCCGCGGCCGCCGTCGCGCTATGCCACGACGCAGGCAGTTGGTATCCTCGGCGCCGTCATCATGCCCCACAACTTTTATCTGCACTCGGGTCTCGTCCAGTCGCGCGCTGTGGATCGAACCAACGCCCGCAAGGTCCGCGAAGCCAACAAATACTTTACGATCGAGTCGGCGGTCGCACTGTTCGTGTCGTTTCTGATCAACCTCGCGGTACATGGCAATATTGCTGTGTGTACAACCTGTCTTATCTTGGACTAGGTCATGTGCGTGTTTGCCAAAGGCTTCTTCTCGCCCGACTGTCTCCAGTCGTTCGAGACACACGGCGTCAACACGGCGTGTGTTCCGCTCAACACGTCGACGACCGAATCGTACGGGTCGTGCCAGCTCATGGAAGGCTCGCGGGCCATGGTACACAAATGATATTATCCTGCGAGATGGGGAATTGAACCCGCAACGTGAAATAGGGCGTGTGCCAAGAAATTGGGCTCTCGGGCGCTGGCCTCGCCCTCCGCGGTGTTCTCGACGAGTACTCGGAGACGATCTGGGCGATTGGCCTCCTCGCTGCCGGCCAGAGCTCGACCATGGCCGGCACGTACGCGGGTCAGTTTGTCATGGAAGGTACGCCAATGTCACCTTGTCCACCGTTTTAAGGACAATATGTTACATTAGGTTTTCTCCGGATCCAGTTGGCGCCGTGGAAGCGTGTGGCGCTGACGCGCGCGGTGGCGCTCGTGCCGGCCCTCGCTGTTGCGATCTGGTCCGACACGCAACCGGGGTACGCTTCACTGTTTGTATCAACTTGATAATCTGAGACTCGTGCTGATACAGGGCCAGTGATACGATTGGCGAGATGCTCAACGTGCTGCAGTCGATCCAGCTGCCGTTTGCACTGCTGCCCATCTTGCATTTCACGAGCCACGTGGGTTTAATGGGCGCCTTCGTCAACTCGACAACGACCAAAGCCGCGGGCTGGGCCGTCGCGCTCCTCGTCTGTCTCGTCAACCTCTACCTCGTCGTGCAAAAGGTTGATGTGAGCGAGATGGGCCCAGCGTCCCTTCTCGCGTTCTTCTCGGCGGGTACGGGCTACGTGGCTTTTCTTGCGTACCTCGTGCACATGGAGCTCCAGCAGTATGCCTGGTACATCTGGACGCGCAAGAACTAGAGCTTTCGATAGACTAGTGTCGAACCAGACAAATCGCACTAATGCACATTTGCTGCGAGGCTCCCACTGCGTTGCAACCTTAAAATATGCTCTAGGATAGAGTTGACAGTTGGCTACACGAACACGACGCCGAAATGAAGGCGTAGGCGCCCATGGGCGAGGACAGCGCGAATCACTCAACCTATCTTTGCTTATGATCGCTTTGAAGCCAATCAACGATGCGGAAACGGCAAAGATACGCGGAATGACAGTCCTGTCAAACCCTCCCACTTCAACATAATTGAAGACGTTCTTTTATTTGGCGTCGCGTGTCTTTTAATGCTTTGGTTTCTTTTAACCTTTGGAAGCTCGTTATAGTTGAGAATTTGCCTTGCAGCCGACAGACGAGCCATGTCGGCAGCCGTCCATCCTCTCGATGCCATGCCCCGTCTCGCGTCCTGTCGCTCCGAGAAGCCAGCTGTTGCGACGGTGCCCGTTACAAGCCAGAACAAATCGCGTCCGCCCACGTACGCTCGCCGGCTTCAAGGCCGAGGTCACGACGATGCAGCGTGACGTCCGCCCGTCGTCGCTGCCCGTCACGCTCGACTCGATCAAGCGGGCCTTTGAGGCCATCTCCTTTGAGCATCTTCGACACCACTGGACGACCTCCAGCGAGCCGTTCATCGTCATCTCTAATGTCTCGGTCGACCTCTTCAACGCCTACTTTGAGGACGACGAAGACGCTCCTTTCGCGCTGCGCTTTGTGGACCTCGTCGACGGCGGCATCATCATTACGGACTTTCCATCGAAGGTGCACGAGGCGTTCATCGACAGATTCAAGAGCGCGTTCCTCCGAGCTACAGGCGACGGCGATGAGGTGGCAACGCGCGGTTCGTTCACGGCTTCACGAGGCCGAGGCATCAAGAAGAAGCAGGCCGACGCCACCTTTGGTCCATTGCGCCAACCGCCCAACCGAGTCGAGCCGCCGCCGGTCGATGAAGGACCACAGCGCGTGTTGCTTGACGTCGGGGACTGGGTGACGCTGGCCGTCGAGGTCGGCCACTATGAGACGTGGAATGGGCTCGAAGTCGCGGGCAACTGGTGGTCCCACTACGTCGGCATGAAGTACGTGCTTTTGATGAAAGTCAACACGACTGCGACAAAGCTGCAGTACCGTCTGTACGAGATCGCACAGGTGGGCAACCTGCCGGCGCTGTCCCGACGCGGGTCCATGACGCTGGACAACATCGCCGATGCAAAGTCGCCCGACCCTCCGCTTCGACACGCGCGTGCTGCTTGCGATTCCTCCAGGCGAGGCGTTGCCAGCGAACATGAACGACTACTGCTGCGTGAACCTCCTTCGTGTGCTGGAAATCGCCCGTCGTATCCTTTAGCAGCCCGCGCAGTGGCTGGTATATGTCTACAAGCGCTAAAATGGAACCAAAACTTCATCAATAGAAGGTAACAGTGTCGTATATCCAAGCGTCGATACCAACGCAACCGTCCAATCAGCGTGGTGCGGAATTCTGCCCATTCGTTGACTGTTTGACCATGGCTGTCTGTCAAGAAGGCAGACTTGAGACGTTCACTTTAAAATAACTATGGAAGGGTATGACGTGGCGCTTGGACATGCCAGCGTGAGAAACATATGTCAAGAGCGAGGTCCACATACAGTAATGCGTATAGATCCTTGTCCAATCAAGGTCACTTTTCACAACGACACAGCGATATATGAACCGACTACTCGACTCGTGTACTAGAGCTTTGGGAGCGATGACGCCCGGGGGGACAAGTGCCGAGGGCTGCTGCTGCCTTTGGAGGATTCCTTACGTCGCTCCATGAGGGATTGCACAAGGTCGACGCCGTAAATATTCTCGAGCGGATCTATCGCGCCAGTATTCGTTAGGGGCTGGATAAGGATGCAATAGTAGTACCTCGTATCGTTGGTTTGCTGCTCTTTTTGGATTTCACTTTGCTCATCGTGGGCAGCCCTGGGACTTGCGGGTGGTGTACGAGCGCGCCTGCATCCTTGGTGTTGTTGCTTACATCGACGAGTAGTGTCGTGCTCGCCTCGGGCAGCGACCCTTCGATGAGGCCCCGGTCCGACACAACGACGCTGTAACCGAGATCTTGGATGCCAGCTGCAAGCGAGCGCAAGCCCTGGGGCGAAATGTAGTTGTCTTGGAGAAGCACCTTGGCTATGCCTTGGGCTTTTAGAAGCGCCACGAGCGATGGCACCCCGGCGTCTGTCACGCGGTTGCCGCGCAAGTCAATGGTGCCAATCGCAGTGCCTTTCTCGGTGGCCGTGCGGCTGGCGTAGGCAGCGATGTACGGCAGCTCGGCATCCGAGACCCAGCAGTCGCTCAAGTTGATTCCACTGCTGGACGGTGCCACGTACGCAAGGTACAAGAGCTTGCTTTTCCCTACATAGTATGTTGGACGATGGAGCAAGAGAAGTGACGCAAACTACCTTTTTGTTCGAGCAAGCACTCGCTGCGAAGTTGTTCCAGCTGCGTCTCGAGATGCTGCACCTTCTCGACAAGCGTCATATGGTCACGATGGCAGCTTTGCAGCACTGTTGAGGACTCGTGCTGCATTCGGTTGAGTTGTTCTTGCAGGACCTTGCACGTTCAGGTGATTTCAAGTGCAAAGTGAACGTGGCGTGCGCGAACCTTGTAATCCATTTCGGTGCTCACGCGCAGCTTGGTCTCGCGGTTCGTTTCGGCCACGAGGCGGTGGATACGATCGAGCAGCTGGTGCTTTTCGGCTGTTGCGCTCTCGAGCTCGTGGGCATGCGCCTTCTTGGCCGCAACGGCATCTTGGGCGTCCTTGTGAAGTTTTTCAATGTAGCTCTGAAGTTCGCGCACTTGTGCTTCCAGTGCACTTTGGTGCTGTGCGAGCTCGGTCGTGTCGGCCGTATGCTTCAATTGAAGTGCGTCGTACGCCGTCTGGACGCGGTCCAGCACGCCTTTCGTGTCTTCTTTCCACCGCTGCGCGTCGTTGTACAAGCGTTCGACGTGGAGCATACGCGCGCTCGTGGCGTCAAGCGTCTCGCGTGTGGTCTCGACAGCGTGCCGAAGTTCGTGCACTTCAGATTCGCGTTCCTACACCGCCACTTGTTCATCAAATGGACGAAATATACTGTTGCGACGACTTGAAGTTTGAGCGTGAGCTCATACTGTTTGTTGCGCCGAAGGACGAGCTCCTCTTGGATCGACTCGACCTCGAGACGAGTCGCGTGCCGGAGTTCCGTCAGTTCTTGCCGGACCTTTTCGCGCTCCTTTTGAACCTTCTCCAGCGTACTCGCGAGCGACGACGACTGCCGCTCCACCGACTTGCTCTTGAGCTGGTACTCGATTTCGACCTAGCATGAACAAGCTAACATCCTCGACCTCGATTTTAGCACGGCTCGTACGGCCACCGACGCGGTCTTGAGCGACGACGAGGCTTCCTTTGCGTGCTGGAGGTCGAGTGTTAACGCCGCGACCTCGGCTTGCAGCGCTTCCGTCTATGCTCGCTGCTCAAACGCCACACAAGCATTTGTTGGATCGTACTTTGGCCTCTTGGGCTTGCAGACACTGTAGCAGCTGGGTGTTTTGTTTGGTGCTGAGCTCGATCGCAAACTCACGGCCTTGGGCCTGCTTGGCATTCGCCTCGAGTGACGCGACGTGGCGCTCGAGCTTTTCAATCTTGCGTGTGCTGCGGTAAAACTCCATTTCCTTCGCGCTGAGCGTGGTCTGCAGTTGGTCGACCTCGGCTTCGACGGCATCCAGCTGCGCCCGTAAAGCGTCGTTGGCGGCCGTCACCAGCGCGAGCTCCTTTGCTTTGGCCGAGATCGCGTCGTCGCGCAGCGAAATGAGCTGGTTCTCGGAGAAGTCCCGTGCCGACAAGCACGCGTCGGCAAATAGAGGCTTCTGGGCCTCGCGATCAGCCTGCGCTTTTTCATACCGACGCAAGAGGACGTGGAGACGGTCGATCTCAGTCTGCAGACTTGTGTGCTGCGTCTTGGCCTCGGCGACGGCCGCGAGATGCTGTGCACACGCCTACAACGCCGTACGATATTCAAGCAAGAGTGCAATGAATTGCATTCTACCGCGTCTTTGGCCTCGAGCGCGGTCCGCAGACTCTCAAAGTCGACTTCGGACGTGGCCAGTTGCGCCTTGAGCTCGTCGACAATCGACTGCTGCAAAAGGAGCTGCGCGCGAAACGCACTCGAGGCTTTGACCTGCAGTGGCATAGTACAGAAGAGTCTTGCTCTCATAACAGAATGACCTGGTCCGACGTGGAGGACGCATTGTCTCGCAGCTCTCGCTCAAGCCCTTGGATCGTCAAGTCGCGCTGGTCCAGCTGCGACGTGAGCCGAGCCACCTCTTGTGTGAGCGCGCCAACTTCAATCTGGAACGCTTTCGCCGTCTCGTTCAAGAGCACGATGACGCGGTCCTTCTCTTCGATGCGGGCGTCCCCACTCCCTTCCGAAGACGACGACGTAGTTGGAACCTCGCTTGGCGCAAGAGACGTCATCGATGACGAGCGCTGGGCGACGGCCAATGCTATCGCCGACGAATCCAGCGTACTCGACGACCGCGCAAAGGATTTGAGCGACGCCTTGGCCTCGTCCGAGAGCGGCGGGGGCTTCCCCGACATATATGTCGATGTCGCCTCAATCGCACTGAAATGAAGCGCGTGAAACGAAGCGTTTCGTAGTTAGTCGAACATCATAATAGACTAACTACAGATGGACTTGAACGCGACCATCGAGACGCTCTCTGTGGGAAAGCGTCGCCAAATACTAAACACGTGCTGTGGATCAACTTGGCGCCGAGTTTGGCGCGAGTCGCACAGTGCCCTTCCATGCCTACGTTCGAGTGGACTTCCTTGTTGCAGCCATTCGTGGAGCAGAGCGACTCGCTTCAACCCTTGATATAGCACTAGTCTATCATAGGACCAACTACACGTGACCACCAGTTGTCCGACCCAAAGCCGATTTCATGTCTGAGAGTAGCCGCCAGCGTCGCTCACTCTTCGTAGTATCCGTGCAGGGCGAAGCGTTGCCAGCGGACTTTGGTGAAGTGTATCAAAGCGCAAGCGAAAGAGTATGGTTTCGTAATCCATCAAGTAGTTCAAGTAGGCGTTGAAGCCCTCGACCGAGACGCCAGATATAACGACGACGGTTCGCTAGAGGTCGTCCAGTGGTGTCGTAGCTGCTCGAAGGAGACGGCGTCATCGGCCGCCATGATGGACTCGAGTGTGGCACGGGGAAGTCATTGTACGTACAATGGCGACCCACAGATAACAACCTCCAGCTCGGACAATGAGCAACGCCGGACCGTGCTTCTTCACTGTTGTCACGTGTGGCTTTGATCCGAATTGAAGTGAACGGTCTCGTTTCTTTTGAGATGCGCGCCCCGTTTTCCAATTCCAGGCAGGCCAGGTTGTTCGTCATGGACAGCGACGTTGCTCCGTTTCTATCTTGCGCCCCCATGGCGCCAAATTGCGAGTGTGTGGAGGTATCATTTGACGATGCACAACACCGCTCTCTCCGCTCCCGTCACCACGCTCGAGTCCATCACAGTGGCCGTCGAGGCCATCTGCCTCGAGCATCTCGAACACCACTTGGTGACATTCCACAATTCGTCGTCATTTCTGGGGTTTCAGTCGACCTCTTCAACGCCAACTTTGAGGATGACGAGGAAGCTCCCTTTCGCTTGCGCTTTGTCGACCTCGTCGACGGCGGCATCAATATGGACTTTCCATCGAAGGCGCACGAGGCGTTCATCGACAGATTCGAGAGCGCGTTCCTCCAGGCTTCAGGCGATGGCGGTGAGGTGGCCCCGCGTGGCTCGTTCACGGCTTCACGAGGCCGCGGTATCAAGACGAAGCAGGCCGACGCTACCTTTGGTTCAAGGCTCCCTACGCTCAACAGAGGCCCACCACCGACACTCGATGAAGGTCCATCGCGCGTGTTGCGTGGGTTCACGGACTGGGTGACGCTGGCGGCTGAGATCGGCAACTCGCAAACGTGGAGTGGGCTCGAAGTCGCGGGCAACTGGTGGTCCCACAACGTCGGCGTCGAGTATGTGCTTTCGACGCAACTCAAAAAGAACGCGAAGGAACTGAAGTACCGATTGTACAAAATCTCGCAGGTGGGCGACCTCCCGGCGCCGTCGCAGCATGGGACGCTGGCGGTCGAGAACGACGCAGCTGCATGTGATCCCACGCTCTGCATGGACACGCGAATTGGCTTGGCGATTCCTCCTGGACTGCCGTTGCTTCCTCGTACGAATGATGTTTGCAACGCGAGCTTGCTCAAGGTGCTTCAAAAAGCGCGTTGTGACAGCGAGCAGTGGGCGCCCACTCCACAAGTACACGCGACATGGACAAGGCAGGTCCATCATCCAAGAATGTCGTGTTGTCAACTTATGCACGCTTGTCGGCTTCGGCGATGACGCGCTTGACGATGGCATCGAACGCCGTCGCAGCACTCGACTTGGGGTAGGCTTCGAGGAAGCTCACGCCTTGCTCGCACGCTTGCGTGAGGTTGGCGTCCAACGGCAGGCGACCGAGGAACGGCACGTTAAATGCACTCGCCATGGCTTCGCCGCCGCCCGCCGCCGGCGGAAACACTTGGAGCTGGACAGCGTACGGGAGAAGCTCGGGGGCCTTCTCGCGCAGCACCTAACCAATCGCCATCGTGATGGGTACTGGACCGCAACCACGCATTTGAGCACCTGGAGAAAGTGAGCCGTGTCGTCCGACGACGTCGCGGGGTTGATAAACTTGACTTGGTCGAGCGACTGCTGGATCCCCGCCATGTTCTCGACGACCCTACAGGACGCCGAGAAGAAGGCTGAGCACGATTCCATGACGGACCACGTACCCGAGGACGGGGAGGTTGGTCTTGCGGCAAAAGTTGAGCTCTTTGCGGACGTCGGCCATCGCCACCTCTTGCGGCGTCGTGACAACCACCGCGCCGTCAATCTTGGTCTCCTTCATGTACTAATCGTGCCAGGCCACGTGACGATGCTGGTGCCATGCGGACAAAGGGTACCTGGACAATGCTAATGTGCTCGTCCGACGTGCCCGGCGGCGTGTCGATGATGAGGTAGTCGAGCTCGCCCCACGTCACGTCGGTCAGAAACTGCTTGATGAGGCCGCTCTTCTTCGGGCCGCGCCAAATGATCGCGTCGTCTTGGTTGGGCAGCATAAAGCCAATCGACATGACACCGAGGTTGTCATCGACGTACACGGGCGACCAGCCGTCGTTGCTCTGGTGCACTTCTTGGCCGCTCAGGCCCAGCATGCGGGGCACGCTCGGGCCCGTAATGTCCACGTCGAGGAGCCCGACCTGGTGCCCCATGCCGGCGAGGCCAAACGCGAGCTGGCAACTCACGGTCGACTTGCCGACGCCGCCCTTCCCGCTCAGCACCAAGATGATGTGCTTGATGTCCTTCAGGTGGTTCTTGACCTGGACCATCGTCGGGTCCGGGAGCTTGGTCGCGCCGCTCGCGCAGAGGTTCTGATTCGGGCAGCCTGCGCAGCCGCTGGCCTTGCCGGCTTGATCGCTCTGCGTGCCCACGCAGCCTACGCCACATGGTTCATATCGTCGCCGCCATGCCCATCCACCCTACCATCGTTCGTTCGCGTCCGTCGGGCGGTCCATCTTGATCTTCTTGTCGTTTGGGAATTATCCACCTGCCACTTGTTCAGGAACCCGCTTTCTTTGTCTCTTTGGCGATAGACACGTTAATTGCGCAAACCGAGGCGTTGTACTAAAACGCCGCGTTAAAGATGTTTAACGTATCACGTTTTAAACCAGACGCTTCGGAATCCCAGTTGCCGGATCGGTGCCGAAATCGCGGGGTTTCCGAGTCCTTGCCCGCGACAGCTTCGCTTGCGCTCTGCAAGCCACCAAGTATATTCTTGTAGCTTCCATAGGATGTATAGGACGCCCTTTTTCATTGCTCTTGAGGCTTGGTCTGTTTACTGGTGGAAACGCTCTTTTCGTGAAGTCCCGATATCGGAAATTCCACCGAAAACATGGCCTTTAGTAGGTATTAGTTGACTACAATGTGATCCGTACCTTGGAGACAAGTAAGCATACTAGGAGCTATACCAAGGACGTCGCTTCAGCGCTCCGTGATGCAAGTACGACGATAGGCGTGGCGTTTGGGCAGCTCCGGCATTGAATTGAATTTTATTATTAAAATATCCAATATCTTTTTTTGAAATTTCAAACCTTGCAAATCAGAGACGCGGCAAAGTATAAAGCGTGAGAGGTTCCTCCAAGCCGTATACCGGACGATGGGCTGGACCGACCGCTTGGGGCCGCGCTGGACGCATGACGACGTCCGCGCCTTCTTCCACCTCTTCCGCGCAAACATGGAGCTCATGAAGACCAAGCCCGACGAGGCCATCGCTGCCATCGCGAGCGAGCTGCCGGCGCGGACGCCCGACATGGTCCGAGCCCTCGTCGCCATGCACAAAGGGTACGCATCGGGATGGATCGCTCGCAAGCAACGTCGCGTAGGTTCCTCTCGCTGCCCATGGCAACCGACGAAGGCCTCTACGCGATCCTGACCGACCATTACAACGCGCAGGTCGAGTGGGAGCGCGAGGCTGCGATGAAGGTGACGGCGCAAGCCACCAAGCGCACGCAGCCGCGAAAACCGCTCAAGCGCCGGAGCCTTCGCTCGAGCGAGCGCAAGCTCTTTGTCGCTGCGATCGACGAGGCGTTCTTCGAGCACAGCGAGTTCCAAGACTGTCTTAGCCAAATGAACATGGCGCATGTCCAGCGGGCCAAGCGCACCGAGTGGTCGGCGATCCGCCTCTCGATGGGGCATCCGCGCCGCTTTAGCGCCACGTTTCTCAACGAAGAACGGCAAAAGCTGTACCGGTACCGCAACGTCGTCCGCTATGCGCAGCGGACCAAGGTAGGCATGCCTGTCTGCGGGATCGGACGACGAATGCGCGTAGGAGTTTCCGACCGACATTCGATTCCCATACAAGATCTACCACCCGCTCGCCATTGGCACCCAAGTGCGAGGTGCGCCCTTCCTCCTTCTCGTGGTGCCAACGATCTTGTGCCTGTAGTGCTGCACCCGAACAAGCTCACGCAGCGGCTCTGCGTCGGTCGCGTCTGCTCTGTCTCGACGATGGACCACTCGTACGAGGTCATTGTGACGTACGCCGACCACAAGGAGATCCTCAACTGCCCCGACACTTCGGTCATGGTACGAAGACCAAGATATAAAGACAGGCGTGCACTGAACGCAACGACGTAGCTCGTCGAGAGTCCGCAGCCGTCGCTCTTGTACTGGCAGCAGCAGCCGCTCAAGGTCACGGTCGCGCCGGCCGTCCACACGACAGTGCGCGTGTATCCCAAGCCCGAAGAAGGCATCGATCGGCCGCCGTTCCTCTCGGACGCAAGCGTGACGAAGCGGACTTTTGCTGCGATGCGCGCGGTCACAACGCTCTTGCAGCGAAAGGAATGCTCCTCAGCGCCCTCGCGCGCATGAACGACCGCGCGCTCGTGCTCCTCGCCGACCCGTCGACCACGTACGCGGGCCTCGTCCACTTTCAATCGCAGTACGCATGGGTGATTGTCAACCTCGACACGACCAACGATGTGCTCGCGGCGGCGCTGCATCGGCTCCAGTCGGTCCAGCACACACCGGCGGTGCGTCGTCTCGCCAAGCATGTACGAGATGGATACGTAATCCGGTTGTGTGGTAGGAATCGCTCCTGATGGAGCCGCACGGGCTCGAGTCGAGCTTGAACCCGCAGCAGATTGGGTGGGCGCACCAGTTCCTCACGGCCGCCCACGAAAAATCGCGGTCGCTCGTCGCGACGTCCATCCAGCGGCTCGCGAAAGACGATCGTGCGATGTCCATCTCGTCCAAGACCAATGACGTGCTCATGGGCTGCATGGACCTCGTCCTAACGCTCCAATGCGCAGCCAACAGTGTACGTCGCGTTGACACGCTACTGGAAGCGAAGACACGTCGTTTGCTAGAAGGACGACCGCCAGCTTGCGCCCGTCGTGCTCCACAAGCTACTCGACCGCAACTTGGAGCACATCATGCCGCGGTCGCAGGCCAATATGAGCTTGTACCACGAGATCTGCCAGTCGGTCGAAGTGCTCAAGAGTGTGCTCATGCACCCGCCATCGTCCTAGTTGCTCGGCAAATGCTACCATGTTCTTGATCCGTTTGGATGCGTGCTTGGTTGTCGCATCCGCTGCGTCTTTTGCAGGCAATCATATGTATTGTTGTGTGGGGTCCTAGAGCCACACGGGCTCGTCCGTGTGGTGCGGCGTCATGTTGACGTCGACTTGACGCGACTCGGACTTTGTTTTGAAGAGCATCGGGGAGCTGCCCATCATCGGGATCGGCTTGAGCGCTTGGTTGCTCGCGAAGAGTGCCATGACCTGGTACGCGTTCTGCGCGTCGCGCGGGTGGTGGCTCGCGACCACGTCGTCGTCGTCATCGACGTCCGTGTCGGCAAACATGATGATCTGGCGGCACTTTTGCTCAAACCGGCGCTGGTACGTGTCCGGCTCGATCGCCGAGATGCCCGCGGGGTCGCTGCGCTTGAGCTACAGCCATCAAAGCGTTCATACGTCGGTATAGAAACATGTCTCGGTACCCAGGTCTTCATGAAGCGCTCGAGCTTCTTGTCAAAGTTCCACGTCTGCAAGATGTCGATGATGCCAAGGCAGTAGTACCCAGGACCCGTGATCGTGTCACACACGTGCAGCGACGAGCTGCTGTCTACATCCACAAGCTCAGATTATCAATGTATCAGGGCGATATATGTACCGTTGCCGGTGGACGACGCGGCCACGTCCACCTTGTACTCGACGTCGACGACGCCGATCAAGAGCGAGTAGTCCATGATGCCAAGCGAGCACAAAAATAGCGAGTCGGCTTGGAGCTGACGAAAGAGCACTCGGCCTACAGCATTAGGTTGGTTGAAAGTCGAACGCCGTCGTTGCGGTTGGAGAGAGATGGATGGTACCTGGCGCGCGGCCAATGCGAAGGCGCGTGCGCAGATCGTCGTCCTTGAGCACGACGTTGGGCTCATGCGGGCCGGCCATGTTGGGACACGACTATGTAAGATGTGCAGAAGCGGTTTGGAGAATCCAATGGAAGCGTGTCGTACCTGCTTCTTGGCGACGATCGACGTGTAGTAAAACTGTAGCGGCACTTGACCTTGGTGCCTTCGCGCGGGTTTTGGTAGCTGCGATTGACCCAGCTGCCCTTGATATCGTAGCGATGGTGGATCTCTTGGCCCGAAGACGCAAAGAGGTTTTCCATCACGACAAAGTAAAAGTCGTTGCCGTACAAAGTGATCCGAAAGCAGCCATAGAAGCGCGTCAGCACGCTCTTCTCCTCCGACTTGAGGTACTCGACGTACTCGGGCGCAATTTTGATGAGGAACCGCGCCTCGGCTTTGACCATGCTCTTGACAATGAACCGCATGTCCTTGCTAAAGAAGAGGAACGCGCCGCTCGCACCCTCGCTGATGCTTGGCTTGGTCGCTTCCTCGAACGACTTGACAAAGTCTTCGGTCGTGACGTCAAAGTGCCCACGAAGCGCCGCAAAAGTACTCTAGTATCGACTCGTGAGCCATCATGCGATGCTCAACGGTCGTTGTACCGGGCGGTACGACGTAAACTTGACATGCGACAAGGTCTGGCGGCGCGCCTTGCGCTCGTCCGGCGACTGAATGTGGTTCTTCGTCGTCGTCGAAGCTTGGACCGCGTTGGCCACGATCGTGAGCCGGAGGTCCGTGGACGGGTCGTCGGTGCTGCCCTGCGCCGTCGGGCGCCGCGACGGCAACTTGTGCTCGAGGTCGGCCTCTTCGATCGCACGGGTCATGCCCTTGACCGTGTACTCGAGCAAGTCTTGCTGGAGCGACGTGTTGAGCTGCGCGCTCACGTTGATGTCGATCGACGCCTGCGAGAACTGGAGCCAGGTTGGCACGATCTTCTCGGCGGGGTTGATCATAAACCACAGAAAATACCTAATTGCATGCTGGCATGCGCGACATTGTTCCAAAGACGTACGTGACGATGCCACGGCCCGCGACGACGTAGCAGTAGAGCTTGAAGAGCGACGACGGGCGGAGGTCCTTCACCGGCGCGTTCGCACTGAACGAGACGGCGTAGACCGTAAAGGTAATCGTCCAGTAGACGGCCCAGCTAATGATACTAAGCGCGCCGTCGCGGAGCATGCCTAGCCTATGCATCAGAGTCGTGTCGTGAGGACACTCGCTCTCTACCCTTGCGCGTTTCCATGGTCTTGGAGATGCCGTGGCGCAGCCGCTTGAGACCCATGAAGAGCACGTAGAAGGCGAAGAGATAGAAGATGACCATCCAAATGAAGAAGGACGACCACGTCGAGAGGTTGAACTGGAAGAACGAGTTGGTCGCAGGGTCATAGCCCGTTTCGAAGCTAGTCCATGGGCATGACGACAAATGGCACGGAAGAGGATAGATGCACCTACCGCTTGGCGCGGGTCCAGCAAAACTTGCCCTCGGCGATGCCATAGAGGCGCTCGGGGAAGAACGACATGAAGCACTATCGATGGATGAGCCAACGTCCGATGGTGCGAGATGCGAGGATACCGAGAGCACGATGGCGAACGAGTAGACGCCGATGATGTACCGACGACGGTTGTGCTTGACGCTTCCAAACGGGTTGTTGAGCGAGAGCATGAGGTCGAGCGCGAGCATGAAGAACCATGCGTCGGCCGCGATGAAGAGAAATTCCGTCACGCCCGAGAGGTACTGGCACGACTGCGGCAGCGAGACGTCGTAAAAGTCCCAGTAGATCCACAGCGGGTCGAGGAGGAAGCGCAGCGAGAGGAGCAAGTCCATGACCGCGCGGTAGTACAGGAGCGGGTTCGGGTGGCGCTGGAACGAGTGCACGCCGTGGAACGTGATGATCACGACGCTGTTGGTGAGGAACGTTTGCGCTGCGCCCATGACGAGGCCCGGGTTGATCTCGTGCCTAGCGCTAAATGAGCCATGGAATGTATGGAGCGGATCGATGTACCCTTCAAATGACACGACCGAGAAGGCGACGATGAAGGTGGCCAGCGTCACGAGAAAGCCGTACATGGCGACGACGAGGCCCGACCGCGTGAGGCCGCGCAGGTTGAAGCCCTCGGCGAGGACCGACCGCAGCGACGTGATGTTGCCGCGGCTGCTCTCTTCCTCCATGACGGTGAGCTCAAAAGATTGGCACACCTCCGCGTCATGCAGCACGTCGACCTCGCCGGGGCGGCCGAAGAAGCTCATGCGCCGAGAGCTCGACGAGTGGCTGGCCTTGGAGTCGCGGCTCTGTGACCGCTTCGTCGACGTCGTCGAGTCCGAGGGCCCGCGGAGGCTGCTTGGCGGCCCGTCGGATTCCATCGTCTCCAGCGGCTGGCAAGTCGAACAATAAAAAGTGGCCGCCAGCTGCTCCATACAAAATCCAAGATAAAAATACAAACCCACAACACTCGGATCCAAAATTCAGCAACTTTTGCTCGCATTGACCATGCTCCTTCCTCGTCGGGGTCGCTGGCGTCCATGGAGGCTGTGTATCGTCGTACTCGTCGTAGAGAGATCATGCTAGAACCATTCGAATGGTCGAGAGGACAAGCTTTACAACCCGCCACAACGGCTATCATTCATCACCTCCGCCTAGCCCTACAGTACTCGCTGCAGCATGGCGAAGCTTCGACGTCCACACACATTGCACTGCAATGTGTATTCACCGAGAAACCTTCAAGCCCTACGACGACTCGCCTTGTAGCAAGGAGAGAACTCTCTTATTGTAGCAACGGCAAACTGGTCCATACTATGCCATCATCCTGGGAAATTGGCGCCAAACGCAATACATGCGTGAGGATATGACCTCGAGCATGGCACCTCCGCCGCCTTGATGAGTCCGAAGCTCATATCCATCCAGTGCTACAAGCTAAGATGATGCGGGCTCTAGACAACAACTCAACACAAGCAGCCATCCAAGACCGAGGACGAGCGACGAGCCACTTCAACCCGTGCAACCTTCGACAAGAAAAAAGGTATTTTCGTGGTAAAATGAAGTCCACTAGCCCAAAATAATTCCATTACGGGTAGCACGTGATTCATGCATCTTGGCAACTAGTACACGGCCGCCAAGCCTCGTGCATCCGCCCAAGGCACAATAGGTTGTGGTGATCTCCGGATACAATTGTCGTATCCGTAGGATCGGGTCTTCTAACGAGGTGTGGGTGCTGATTGGCGGAAAGTCGACTCGAAATTGGCTGGTGCAAACTACCTGGCGGAAATAATCGGTCGCGGGTCTCGAAATCACTTTGAATTTTTTCGTCCGAATCAAGTAAAAAGAAAATGGCTGACGCTGCTCCCCAACAACGTGGTGGTTTTGGCCGTGGTCGCGGTGGTCCCCGTGGCCGCGGTGGTCCCCGTGGCCGTGGCCGCGGTCGCCGTGACGAAGGCAAGGAGGGCTGGACCCCCGTGACCAAGCTCGGCCGCCTCGTTAAGGAGGGCAAGATCGAGTCGCTCGAGCAGATCTTCCTCTACTCGCTCACGGTCAAGGAGTCGGAGATTGTCGACTACTTCCTCAAGGACCGCCTCAAGGACGAAGTCATGAAGATCATGCCCGTCCAGAAGCAGACGACGGCCGGCCAGCGCACGCGCTTCAAGGCCTTCGTCGCCGTCGGTGACCACGCCGGCCACATCGGCCTTGGCGTCAAGTGCGCCAAGGAAGTCGCGACCGCCATCCGCGGCGCCATTGTCCAGGCCAAGATGTCGCTCGTCCCGGTCCGCCGCGGCTACTGGGGCAACATGTCGGGTCTCCCGCACACGGTCTGCAACAAGGTCACGGGCAAGTGCGGTTCGGTCCGCGTCCGCCTCATTCCGGCCCCCCGTGGTACGGGCTTGTGCGCGGCCCCGGCCCCGAAGAAGCTCCTCGGCATGGCTGGTATCGAAGATTGCTACACGTCGGCGCGCGGCCACACCCGCACCCTCGGCAACTTCGTCAAGGCCACGTACTACGCTCTCCGCAACACGTACTCGTACTTGACGCCCGACCTCTGGGCCGAGAACAAGTTCGGCAAGACCCCCTACCAGGAGCACGCCGACTTCCTCTCGAAGGTCATTGCCAAGAAGTAAATCTTGACAAGATTCAAGGATTGACGGGGGAGAGCGCACGGACGAGCGCTACGGTGCGTAGGTGTCGACCCCCGCCATTGACGACTTGTAGAGTAGAGAGGCAGAATGGGAAAGCTAGTTTGGCTGCAGTTGCGTAGGTGGCGACCCACTCTGTAACTCTAATTTATCGAGCTGTTGATGCACAACTTGTCTCTCTAGTCCACTCCACGCTAGCACGTAATGCAATGCAGTGGCCCGTGAGTAGACGCACTCGTCAAGAGGCAAGCCGACCTGAGGCTATCTCTGCGTGGACTGGAGGTATGGCGTTGACGATGTCACTGCTCCCGCCAGTTATGCAGGGGTTGACCAGCTACGAGCCGCGGCAGTTGTCCAAGAAGCGCAAGAAACAGCACTACGTCGCTTCATTGCCGCCTAGGCGATGACGTGAACTGGTCGCTGCTACTACACATGTACACTCGCTGATGTCCTGCGACTTGTCGGCGACATCTTTCATCGGCGAGAGCACCACGCGCTAGGGGTGCATGAGCTTTTCCTTGGTTTCCGCAGCGAAATACGCGTGCCGAGTGTTCTCACACGGGGCCATTTCCGAATGATGGCGGCTGGGATCCAAGGCTGGCATTCCATGCGTCGCCCGCGCCTCACGGGCAGATTGAAGCCACTGCGCGCCACACGCACAGAGCGACGTGCGCGCAACTTCAACTGACACTGATGCGTCGCGTCTTTCCGCTTGATCGCGAGACGAACGCCATGCCCGTACTCGCCCTCATGCACGCGTTGGTGACCAAGTTGCGATCACGGACGCTCGGAACTGCGGCACGGGGCCTCTCCACGCCAGCGTCAAGCTGCACATGCAAGCGCTGCTCCGGGACGAACACGCTGCGATGCGTGCGATTCTATTGCACGACGATACGCGAGCAACCAGCTGAATATACCTGGCCCGAGCGTGACGCTGTACGAGGCAGACGCGATCCGCAGCGCAGACAGCCACGGGACAATGCAAGACGACCTTGCGCGCGCATCCGTTGTACTACCTTGCGTAGTACGTCCACCATGCAGGCGCATGCAGTTGGCGGTGCTTAGGGGCCCATCGACATGAGGACGCTTACTAATTTTCAATACGGTGTCATCGTTCTCTGTCTGTGCTTTCCCTGTGCGTTGCTCTTGGTATCCTCACCGACGGGGCTTTTCGGTGCACTCGAGTTGGGGCATGTCGACACCGTTGGAGACACAGACCTCGAGATAATATTAGGATACGAACACATCAATCTGTCTACAAATCAGGCGCCAAAAACGTCCTGGAGCTTGCCGGTCGCGACGAGGACGATCCAGAGGATGCCCACGAGCACCGAGAGCATGGACGAAAACACCGCAATACCATACGCGATCCGGGCCGACCGCCGACTACATTTACAATTGCATGAGAAAAAACGACGAAGGCAGAGACATTGTACCCGAGTTGCGCCGTGGCTTCACCGTAAAAGGCGGCAAAGAGGCCCATGATGAGGATCGAAGTGACACAAAACGACCCGAGGTACGCGATCGACTTGGTCCAATTGTGGAGGCCGACCGCGGGCAGGACGCCGAGGATGCCGCCCGGGCCTGCGATGCCGTGGACGATGCCGACGCAGAGCGCGGTCACCTGCAGAAAAGTGTGCGTCACGACGTTGAGAGACGAGGGCGAAGACTACCTTTTGCGTCGCGGGGTTGTCCATGTTGATGGTGGGGAGGCACGACCGGCGGCCGCAGACCGGCGCCGGACTGTGCACGAGCGCGCTCTGCTCTTCGAGTTGCGCCTCGAGCGCGCCTTCGATCTCGTCCAAGTCGAGCTCTTCCATCTCGTCGTCAATGTCGGGCACGGTCGGCGACCCCGTGCTGGATGTGATTGTGGCTTCGTCTTCGGACGTTGTCCCGATCGGCGCCAAGTGGATCTCCTTGAGATCGGCCTCCGAGTCGCTCGACGAGTCGACGTCGGGGCACTTTTCGTACGACCGCGTCTTGGCCGGCGTCGTGTTGGTCGTGTCGAGCTCGGCGAGCGTCGCGAGGTACTTTTTGTGCCCGCTGTAGAGCCCATAGCCGCCCAATGCGACCATGAAGACGCCGACAATGACGTCCGTCACGATCGTGAGCTTGTCCAAGTTGAGCTTTCCATCGAGGAGGATGAAGAAGACGGCCATGAGGATGAGCCCGATCGAGTGGCCCATGCCCCAGCGCATGCCCAGGGCGAAGGACCGCCAGGAGGAGCCTGCGCTCAGCGTCGCGAGCGCGCTAAGGTGGTCGGGCCCCGTCATGACGTGGATGACGCCGAAGAGGACGCCGGTGCCAACGAGGCCTGCCACGGACGCGTCTTCGAGCCCGTGGGGTGTCATGCTTGGGAAGTGTATTTATATCTGTCACTCGGCACGGGGCGGATTCCTAATTAGGACTTATACAAATCCCTAGTATGTGTGTGAGATTCGGTCCGAAAAACCGATTTCAAGCACCCGCGCGAACTGGCAATCTGAGTTTGCTGTCCGCCATGGACCAATCAGAGCGTCGTATTTTGAAAGATCCGAATCGAACACCACCTGCTTCGGCGACGCCGCAGTTCCTCGGGCAGTGCATTCTGGCGCTGCAAGAATGCAGGGCCATGCCCAAAGACGACGAGCACAAAGAGATGAAGGTGCAGTGAATAGAGGTGAAATCGTTTTTATTACGTTTGCACTACGGGTGTCTTAAACCGGCAATGCAGTCGCTGCGGTAGAGAACTCCTTGGTCATTGTGCCATGTGGCTCATGCATGTAATATAATACTACATGTGCACGCGTTCTCTTGGGCTGTTCGCTTTGCAGATGCGTCGTCGCTTTCCCACGTCTTCCCGCAATCGACGCCATCTCAGCACCAGTTCATATCGCCGCGAGCAACCACGGCAAGGATGCAGCTCGACGTTGCGCACGAAATCTTTGGCTTTTGGACCAATCCGCTGTCGTGTCGCTGCGCCAATCGGCGGGCCGAGATCTTTTGAAAAGCCACGCATTTTGGCCAATGGCAACCGGCCTCCTTCCACACCGTACAAACCAAATCGGTGGCGAGTAGTATTCACGGGTCCTTGCGACGCCTCCTTCGACCATGGTACGCGTCATGCATGCTTCGACGGCGAAGAAGCTCATGCGCTGTCTAGGTGATGAACAAGAGCAGTAAGATGCTCAACTACATCAACTACCGCATGAAGGTCACGCTCGCGGACGGCCGCGTGCTCATCGGGACCTTCATGGCCTTTGACAAACACATGAACCTCGTCCTTGGCGACTGCGAGGAGTTCCGGACCCTCAAGAACAAGGTCAAGAACGCGACGTCCGCGTCCCTCAAGGAAGAGCGCGTCCAGAAGCGCATGCTTGGCCTCGTCCTCCTGCGCGGCGAAAACGTCGTGTCGCTCACGGTCGAGTCGCCGCCGCCTGCCCACGAAGCGGAGGGTCTTGGCATCATGGGCCCGGGCGTGGCGCGCGCTGCGGGCCGTGGCCTTCCTGCCGCTCCTCTTGGTGTGCCCATGGGCCTCGCTGCGCCCATGCGTGGCATCGGTGGTCCCGGCGGTATGCTGCATCCCGGGCAAGTTTTGTTGCACATGTGCATCTTGCGCGTCGAGCCGATATTGATCATAACGGGAGGCGGGGGTCGATCTTGAATATGTCCGATACCCGCGTTCTAAGTTCACCTTCCAGTTCGTTCCCACGATAACGACTAATGAACTGGCGGGAGTACCGACGAGGCTGCATCGGGGTAGCGGTTTGGAAAGGTCAGGGAGACGGACCCGGTGTCGGGGGAATAATGAGCAAAAGGCTCTTTGAATGGGTCTCGCGGCGTGTTGTGCGGCAACCTTAGGGGATGGGTTTTGTCGTGTATTGTTGTTGTTGTGTTATTTGTTTCGTCTTATTTTTTTCTTCTCGTA
>NW_012156406.1:375853-398544 GCF_000151545.1 Saprolegnia parasitica CBS 223.65
TGCCCAGCCGCAAGCGTACGGCCGTGGCGCTCCCATGGGCGTGGCCTGGTGGCCTCCCCCGTGGGCCGCCGCCGGGCGTCCGCCCGCCTATGATGCCCCCGGGCATGCTTCCCCCTGGCATGGTGCCCCCGCCGGGCATGGTGCCCCCGCCTGGCATGATGCCACCGGGTATGCGCCCGCCGGGTCCGCCCCCGATGATGCGTCCGCCGCCGGGCCAGTAAGTAAGATTCATAAGACTGTTTGCGCTCCTTTTGACTATGTATCCATCTTTCTTTCGTGCATGCTCGAAGCTGCTGGAGGATCTCGCGTCGCTGCACTGCCACGCCAGCAACGTCTCTGACACCAGAGATGGCGGCGAGAGGTTACCCCGTAGGAGTAGGCAGGCAGTGTATAGAATCGTTGGCTGGGCATGCGCATCGCGCCATCTCGTCAGGTGAATCATCACGTCCATTGCTCGAGGAAGGTTCATCCTTGAAACGCCACGGAACATTTCCTGCTTGGTCGTCGCTCCACCGACGCTGCCATCGATGTTGGAGGACCACGAAGGGCTCCTCGCCAAGCCCGACGATGACGACGACGATGCGTACGCCGACGGTGTCCCGATCCTCTTGCATTGGCGCCACATTGGGCTCGTCGCCAACTACGCGGTCGTCGGGCTGCTCATGGGCACGTTTCCGCGTTGCATTTACCCGTACTTTCGCATGTACCTCAACATGGACGGGTACCAAGTTAGCGCGGCCAAGACGCTCATTGGCATTGCGTGGAGCTTCAAGATCGTCGTCGGTGTCCTCAGCGACTCGGCGCCGATTTGCGGCTACCGGCGCCGCCCGTACATCTACCTTGGCTGGCTTCTCTGCTTTGGCTTTCTTCTGGCGATGGCGCTCCTGCCGCCCGAGACGCCGTACTACGCCGACGGTCAGATCCGCACCGTCGCCAACGCGTCGCTTCGCCGGATCCAGAACCCGGACGCACCCTTTGCCGGCGTCACGTACCTCCTTCTCCTCATGGGCGCCACCGTCGGGTACGTCATGGTGGACGTGGCGTGCGACGCTGTCATGGTCGAGCTCGCGCGCGCCGAGCGCATGGACGTCCGCGGCCACACGCAAACGCTGTCGTACATCACCAAGTACGATTAAGATGTCGCCTACTACTAGTAGTCACATGGGCGCGTAGGTGGCTCTGCGCCAGCGTTGCGAGCGGCGTCGTCGGCCTCACGCTCAACGGAGCAGCGTACGGCGGCAACTTTGACTGGAGCATCTCGTTCAACGCACTCATGGGTGGCTATGCGCTGGTGGTGCTGGCCGTGCTTCCGCTCGCAGGCTGCGTCCCCGATACGATTCCGGTGGGCATGCCGTCGCTGGCCACCAAGTGCCACCAGCTCTATCTGCTCTGTCACCAGCGCGCGCTGTGGCAAATCATGATCTTTCAGTTTCTCAACACGTTCTTCTTTAGCTTTGAAGCGACGCCGGGCGCGGTCGTGCAGTCCGAGTGGGCCAAAGTCCGGCCGATCAACGAAGCGCTCTTTTGCATTCTCTCGTGTTGGCTTCTCGCGGCCGGCATGCTGCTCACGAAGCTCTACTTTCTGCAGCACGACTGGCGACTGCTCATCTTGGTCACGTCTCTTTTTGTCGTGCTCATCGATGGCAGCGTGAGCTACCTCACCATCTACGGCATCATTCGGAGCGAATGGTTCTTCCTCGGCGGACCGGCCCTCGCCCACCTCCCCGACGGCGTCCGGTCCATCGTCACGAGTTTTGTCATTGTCGAGGTCGCGGATGCGGGCCACGAAGGCGCGACCTATGGCCTCCTCACGACGGTCGGCAACCTCGCCGAGCCCTTTGCCATCGCGCTCTCCAAGGTCGTCGACGCCCCCTTCAACGTCTTTCAAGACCAAGTCATCACGGACACGCCGGCGGTCCGTGACCGCGTTGCGTGCACGTTTGGTATCATGTACGCCATGAAGCTGCTCAGTCTCGGCACGCTATTGCTTTTGCCGAGCCAGAAGGCGGCCGCGCAGCACCTCCGCGCGCATGGCGGCACGCACCGCGGCATGGCCAACGTGACGCTCTCGATGGCGGCGCTCTGCCTTCTCTTTGGCATCGTCACCAACCTCCTCTCAGTGTTTCCGTCGACGGCATGCCTCGTTCTTGCTGGTGGCGAAGGCTGCAAGTAAAGCGACTGTCGTGTGTGATACTACATCATGCATGTAGTCTGGTCTGTTTTTGCTCGAGTTTAGTTGGAGAGGATGACGACCTTGCCGTCACCGTCGATGACGCCCTTCTTGATAATGATGTTGCCATACAACCGCACCTCGCCCGTCGCGATGATCGCGTACGTCGCCTTGGCGCGCTCGTAAAAGGCGAAACGATCCACGCGCTCGACGTGGGCAGCGGTGCGCGCGCCGTCGGCTCGGTACGCAGCTGTCAAGAGCGACGCAAACTCGTGAACGATCGGCGCATCCTCGTCCGGCGCCGTGACTTGCTTCATGACTGTCGCTTGGTACTGCGCAAACGAGTCGAGCGGGAGGAGCGAGAGGACGGCGGCGAGCACATCCGTGGCCGATGAGCCCTGCATGTGGATGACGTCGCGGCCTTGGGACGACGCGGGAAAGTTGGCGTCGGCGATGAGGAGCTCGTCGCCGTGGCCCATCGAGGCCAACGTGTGCAGCAGTGTCGGCGGCAAGATCGATGGAATTCCCTTCAGGGGCATGCTGCTGCTGCTGTGTTGATGCGGATGTGTGGCCGCCCTAGCAACCGTATCCGTAGATCGACCGGATACGAGAGTGCACTTTCTGCCGAAAGTGCAATGTCCGGAAATCCAGGGCTAGGGTAAGGAATGGCCAACGCACAGCTCCGACGCACAAAGACACAGATAAGAAGCTACTAGTAAATAGATAGTCGTTTGTGGGAGGGTATTAGCGCATGAACATATATCAATCAATCTACATCCAAGGTTACGCGCCGAGCCAGTGGTTTTGGCCAAAGCGCCAGCCGATCGTGGCGCCTGTCGAGATACCGAGGAAGAGACCGAGACACATGATGGCACCGGCGGACTCGCGGTCGTCTTGGGGCACGAGGCGCGGGCCAAGACCGAATGTGATCGTACTCAAGACACCGGTCGAAAGCCCGAGCATAAAGTTGATAAAGAGCTGCCAAAAGACGTTGAGCCCGAACGCGTCGCCCATGCAGAAGAGGGGGTTGGCGCCGTTGCCCGGGAGGCCCATGAGCAGCGCGACAAAGAGTACCCAGCGAAGGAGCGTCCACGTAAAGCACGACTCGAGCGAAAAGTACGGGTACAGCTTGGGCGAGAGGACGCGGCCAAAAAAGTCACCGTAGTTGTAGCAGAGGAGGACGCCGTTGACGTACCAGGATGCCCACGACGCGCCATGCAGTGCTGCGAGCTGGTTGCCGGACGAGATGCCAATGCCGGGAAAGGCCGTGAGCGAGCACACGTAAATGATAAACTGACTTGCGAGCGGCAGCATGATGACGCGCGTGATACGGCCGAGACGGCCCCACATCTCCAAAAGCGTCTCCCGGCTGGCGTGGCGCTTGGCAGTCTCGAGGTCGTTGCGTTCCATGAGGTAGTGGACGCTTGGAATCCGCAGCAGCTTGTGGAAGGTGAAGACCGCGAGGAAGCACACGACGATGAAGACGCTGAAGAAGATGTAGAACGAGATCTTCTGGATGTTGGCCGTGTCTTGCGGCGCGGGCTTGATGCCACCGACGCAGAGCTGGATGAGCGTGTTGAACGTAATGTTGATGATGCCGGACGCGCCGTTGCCCAATTGAATCGCGTTCGTGAACGCAGCCTCGGGAAAGAGGGCCGAGAGTGCGTAGAAGGCCGCCTCGGTGAGCGAGTTGGTGAAGCCGACGACGCCAAAGGCGACGAGGACGATCGCTCCGCCGGTTTGCGGGTCTGCGTCAAAGACGTCTTGAAGAATGACCGCGAGAGCGCAGAGCATGAAGAGCGAGTAGCCGATAAGGACGCGGTTCCAGAGACCGAGCTTCTTGTCGAGGCCAAAGATGACTTGGACAAAGGTGCCGGCGAACATGGGCCACGTCGTGACGGGCGTCGTCAAGTACTCAAACTGGAACGTCGAGTTGATAAAGCGTGCCGAGTAGTACGTCTGCGCCGACAAGCACGAGTAGTACGCCCAGAGGCACGAGCCGTTGAGGAAGAGGAGCGCCCACCAGATAAACCGGCGGTTCTCCTGGATGTTGTCGAGGATGTGGTACGGGATGTCTTCGTCCACGTCGTCGTAGATGATGAGCTTGGCGCTCCTCTGCTCCATGATCGGGGTGCCCATGATGCTAGTCGTTCTGCTAGTTCGGTGGCGAAACCACGAATGCTACCGGTACCTCGGCGTCGCAGCAATCAACCCACTTGCGTGTCCCACACAGAACAACTGTAAGCGAATCGTGCCGTTGATGGGGCGCGGGAAGCGTCGCTTGTTTACATTGCGCTGGAGGAGGCGCTGTGATGTGCTACATGTATACGATCTGATATGGTTCGTGTTCCGACCAGGTGGCTGCATGGCAGAGTCGGTGCTTCACGGCACTGGCATCTACATGTACCGGTAGTGCGACGTCGACCCAATGACTTCGACCGCAGCTCGACACGAGACGCGCCATATGCTGTATCGATATCCGCATACGCAACCTTACAAACGTTGTGAGGATGTGCCCGACGGACGCCACGGAACAGTCATCCGACGACACTTTCGATGCATGCGCAGATGCACAGAGGAACTGCGCAGAGAGAGTGCGGTGAGATGAGCTACTGCATGCACGAAGGCCCTCGCATGGAACGAGCTGTTCGTTGCCACCTTCGCTTTGGTACCGTAATCGAAACCGTCCAACAGTGCAACGTAACCGCCGAGTAGCCACTTGGCATACTGAAACCAGGTCGATAACAAGTCATCACAGAACCAAAACCTAAACTCTTCTGTTACAAGGAGCGAGGGGTGGGTGGAAACTACGTAAGAGTAATCCCGCACAGACAGCTCGCACAGACAGATTGGTAGAACCCAGAAGGACCCGGTCATAGGACCCCGCGATTATGTCGCTGGGACGAAGCGCGCTGCGGTAGAGGCCTCGTGTTGCTTCTGGACGCAGGATTTGCGTCTCTTGTCGCAGTCTCGACAGGCGTGCGGTCGGTTCGGCTCAGTTTCCTTGTTGCCAGCTCTTGTTGCCGTGGACCGTCCCGCACGCGACACACCCAGAAGGTGACATATCATGTGCATATCTTGTTCAATGCACTAAAAAAAGAAGATCTTGCCGCTCTCCATAACGTCAATACCGGTATGCTGTACCTGGTATGCACACGTGAAAGCTCGGTCAATGAGGATAACTGGTCGTACTAGTGGCTCGAGTACAGTAACACATTTATTAAATACCAGTACGTAGCTGACAGATCCCCCTTGCAGAGTGCATGGAGCTCGACGTTGGTTGAACGGCCGCCGTTCAACTAACGTCGAGCACTTTTAGTACGTATTAAAAGTAGCGGTCAGATTCCTAGCAGTGTGCCAAGCTCGAAGGGCAATGTCGAGATGGACTGTACCCCCAGCAGCACACACTACAAGCTGCACACAGTACAAGGACATGGAGCGAGCAATGGCGGTGTGCGAACCGAGTCATCCGCGGAGCTTGGCCGATGTCCTCACTGAACACTCCGAGAGCTTGTTTACACGATACAGTGGATTGTGCTGAAGCCATCAAGAGATTGCAACTCGCCCGCTAGCGTATTTCCGTGTCGTCCTGTCTCCTCTCCTGTTACCACGCGCGACTTCTCACATCGAAAACAAATTCCCTCGTCGCCGTTGAATCGCTGTCGTATGAGAACCGATCCGGTGTACTAGCACTCGTACAAGCTTGCGTACCAGCACTGTACCAAACGTGTATATCATCGTCAAGCAGTGCATTGATGCTCGTAGCCTTTGGGAGCGAGCGTTGCGTCGGTATGCAGTGTTTCGCACAGAGTTCAGGTTTGAACACTGTTGTGAAGCCCAAAACAGTGGTTTCAACTTTGTTTTATGTATTCTGTTTGAGAGCAGTGACTGGCACAGCAACATGATGAGCAAGCATTTCATTCGATCCCTCCCTCCGTCTTGGCGCCCTAGTATTACGGGGGGTTGATATTTGCACGGTGTCAATTGTGACTGGCACTCTGAATGCCCTGAACAAGGAACTAGCTCGGTTGCTATCGCGGTCGTCAACAACCAAACAGCCACGGTATATCACTCGATCGAGCAACGATGGTATCCCATGACGTATTTGCGCACTGCCTACGTTTTACAGCAGCGAGTGCAAGGATTGAGGTCGACTCGCAGCCGACTACATACTGCGAGTAGCATATTTTGAACGAGAAAGTAAGATGCAGATGCTTGAACCCAACGCATCCTCGAAGAAACCAAGATAATCGGAGAGGACCCAGCGCGAACAAAAGGCCACCCCGGTGAGCAGTGGTCACAAGAGAAGAGCAATCAAGGTCCCAACGCGGTTGAAAAGAAGGTCCTCGTCATTGCTCTTCGGAAAGGGCCGCTTTCAAGAAGCGGAAGATGCGTTGACAGAAGGCCGAGCGATCTTGAAAGCCAGATTTAGAGGCACACAAGAACGCAAGATCCAGGCGCAGAGCTATTAGCTCACGCCATTCCCGAAGGTGCCATGTCAAAATTTACCCGTCTCGCCCAAAACTGGCACGATGGACACCAACAGGGTTGTCGCCTCATGTGCACTTCGGTCGTGAGAGAGATGAGACCCACAACACCGCCAACGGCCTTGGCGAGGAGTCTGTCGCAACTTGAATCGCGACGACGCAGTGTCTTTCTCCCTGCTTGCTTTATCGCTAGGTACGTACGAGTACGCTTTATACACACTATCGCAACGTGCATCAAGTCGTACTTGGCCGTAAGCCGATCGATGTGGTTGGCGTTGACGGGTTGACATCGAGGATGTTGCGCGTCGCAGCAAGCATCCAACGAACCTCGACGTTGCCATTTCGCGACTTTGCAGATCCATTGCACCCGCTGCGCTCCCCATCACGGACATCAACCGCACACGCTTCATGCTTGCTGTCCAGCACTAGTACAGTCTCTTGGTACCCTCCTTAGTCGCCGCGAAGACCTTGCGAGCCTTGGAATCGACCCACGCAAGCACATGTCATGCTGCGCGCTGTCGGACAATAACGTTAGCGCGACGTCGTCGTCGTACCAGTATGCACCCATCGTTGTCACTGTCTCTTGGCTGTGGCTAGAAGCGAACGCAGAGCGCATGCCTTTCGGTAGCAAGCCCAGCGACACAACTCTGTCCAAGACACAAAGGAGCTCGTACGGCGACGAGCACGAGAGAGCGATCGCGGAGGCGGAGCGAACGATTTCAATCGCGTGGCCTTGCGAAATAGGTGATCCAATCGTACCGCCCCGCCGCTACGGAACCGAGTAGCTTCTTGCACGCGACGACGACGAGCGAGGCAAAGTGGGTGCGGCCGCGGAAGGGACGGCCTCGCGATGGAAGTTGGCGTCGACGAAACTGACGGCTGCGCGCGCGCCGTCGCTTTGCGGCGCACCCGCCTGCACCTGGGTCGTTGCAGCACGTGTGGCGCTCGGCAGCCGTAGACGTGACCAGCGACCATCGCAGATGGCACGTCCACGTGGCGGCGACTACGCAACAAAAGCGGCGCCGGATGCGGCATCGCCGTCTCCGCCACTGACGCCCGCCGCCGATTACAAGACGCTTCAAAGTGTTGCATCGACACGAGATTGACTTGGCGTTTTTCTTCTTTCGAGGACGACGACGGCGTGGGACGTGCACCTCAAGCAATTACCCGCTTTGGCGAGTAGCCATACCCAGAGGCGCGCGCAGCAGAGGCCAAGGGGGTCGACGTTGCGAGGTTCTTTTGTTTGGTGGCGCCACGAGCCGCCGCCGACGACGCTGCGTCATCGTGGACTTTACCACTTGCACGCATTTTGATTGGACATGGGTCGAAAGGATGGTGGGAGGATACACCGTAAAAGTGGCTGCTATGTGATCTCGAGGGTAGACCTGGGCACGTTCAAGCCTGCAAGAGGCCAGCGTGCGCATCTTGGTGCGACGCCTGGTTCGGGAGCCCGAGGCCACATGCTTGAACTATGAGGCTTTTTGTCCCAGGCCCTTCACATCTAATAATTACGCAGCGTGGGACGCCGACACGCTTTCTTGAGCTTCAAGAGTCGCGTTCTCTGCCAAGTTGGTGGCGGCGCCCATGGCCTCCGTCCGCAGCTGGCATACAAACAAGTAGAGAGGCAGAGAGTGTTCATCTTCAAAGAATCGGCGGGGCGACGCCACTTGGTGGCAGGGACGGCCCACGCTGCGCGTTTTTGAGCCCACGCGAGGCCCACTCTCGGTAGCAAGTCCCCCTCGTAGTGTCCTGGCGTTGCGCGTAGCTGGATTTTCGATGGCGGTGCAAGCTGAAGCAGTAATGCGACGGGTCCGCAGGGGCTGAGATCGGTCGCTTCCGCGGCGACTGGGCTTGCGATCGCGGCGAAAAGATCGATACGACTAGCGACGCAGGCCGCTTGAAGCTAGCCAGGTACAGCACCCACGCGGACGCGCTAGTTCAAGCAGACTTTGGCGCTCTTGGCGCGTTTCCGATCTAATGCACGAAAATGCATATTTTGTGGACGCCCCGCGGAGCCCCTGCGATCCACGCGGCCACGGCGTCCTCGTCCTCCGTCGCAGACGCGGGGTACCACGCGGAGGTGTTTCTATAGCGCGGTGCTCATGGCGTCCGCATCGCAGGCGCTTGTTTCTGTGCCCGTTCGACCTCATTTCGCGGCGCGTCCCTGCGCCACGTGCAAGTTCCAACCACGCCGGGTAGCGACGCCAGCAAAATATGCATTTGCATCGCCAAGCTCGATGCCCACGCAGCGGCCCAGGCTCCGTCACGACCAACCACCGCGTGGCTTAGAAAGGCCATTACAACTTCAAGTATAAAGTTTCAGAGGTTTCGTAAGCCACCACGTGCTGCCAGCAACGCGGCCGGGTTTGACGAGCGCCAAATTGCTCACTTTTCAATTCCTTCCATCATGGAGACACCGATCGAAGACCAGAAGAACGCGAAGCTCATCGTCAACGAGGGCGAGGAGGACATCCCGGCCCACGTGATGGAGAACATCCAGGAGAACCGCCGCTTCATTTGGTGGTCGCTCCTCTTCCTCAACGGCTCGTGCCTCTGGGCGTACTACTCGTGCTTGACGGCGCAATCGTACTACACGACTCGCTTCGCGACGACGTCGTTCGACTTTGCGTACTTGACGACGCCCGTCACGACGTGGCCCATGTTTGTCGGTCAGTTCATCCAGGTCTTCCTCGGCCTCGACAAGAAGATGGGCATGTGGAACCGCGTCCGTGTCGGCTTTGCCATCTACGGCCTCTGCGCGCTTGCCATCATCCTCCAGAACGTCTTTGATGCCGAGCCCCAGACCGGCGCCATCATCGTGCTCATTGCCTTTGCTGTCATTGGTGTCACCAACGCCTTGACCGAAGCTGGCTTCTACGCCATGTCGGCGCTCTTCCCGGAAGCCTCGTTCACGAACGCGATCCAGATGGGCAACGGTTGCTCCGGTGTCTTGAACGTCACGATCAACGTGCTCCTCCAGCTCATTGTCGGTGGCATCCACCCGAGTGAAGACGAGACGGCCAACATCCAGAAGATCGCCTTCTACATTTTCTTCAGCGTCTTCATTGCGGTCTGCTTCCTCGCGGTGTACGTCTTCTGGCGCCTCATGCAGGTGCCGGCCGTCAAGTACCTCATGGAACGCAACGAAGCCGAGACGATCCGCCGCGCCGCCAACCAGGAGACGTACCCGGAGATGTGGTCGCGCCTCTTCCGCATCGGTGGTGTGGTCATCCTCCCGCTCATGTGCCAGTTCATCATCTTCCTCTGCTCGCTCACGGCCTTCCCGGGTATCTCGATCACGGCCGGCTTCCAGATGGCCGGTGCCGTCAAGGGTGACTGGGGCCTCTGGTACCTCAACGGCGTGCTCCTCTGCTACAACTATGGTGATTTCACCGGTCGTATCATCTCGCCGTACCTCTACCGCTTCTTCACGCTCCAGTCGTGCTTCCTCTGGACGATCATCCGCTGGGTGCTCTTCATCTTCATCCTCATCGGTCTCCCCGGCGGCGACAAGAACCCGCTCTACGCCATGGGCACGGCCTACGCCTTCAACCAGTTCTGGCTCCTCTTCATCAACTTCATGCTCGGTATCACGACGGGTGTTCTCTCGACGATCACGTTCGGTCTTGGCCCGCGCCTCGTGCCCCAGGAAGACCGCGAGTCGGCCGGCGCCCTCATGTGCCTTGGTCTCTTCCTCGGTATCTCGTCGGGTGCTACGATCGGCTGGCAGTTTGGCGCCAACCACTGGCTCGGCGCCTAAGCAACCAATAGTGTGTACATTGTTATGTGTGGTAGATTCAGCAACATCCTCCTCGAGGTTAAACCATTGTACTAATGATAACCTTTTGGTTGCGATGACTTCAATCTTTCTAGACAATGTTTAGCCCGTAGGAAACAAACGCTACATTGGCGAAGGATCGCTTCACCGACGTGATGCTGACACGTTTTGCATTGCAAGACCGAAGAGGAAGCCAATCGCCATCTCGGTATTCGTCCTTGTGGGTGCGGTGCATGCATCGTGTATCTGCGGCCAAAACCACCTTACAATTGTACAACACGAGACCGTTAGTACACAATCGATCGAACTTGGGTGTGTCTGGATGTCACCTTGTCTCTGATGTTGCTGTTACTGCTCTCACACGACGTCTTTAGTGCTATGCCAACGTCGGACAAAATGGAGTCATCACGTCGGCGCAAGGACAATGAGTTACGCCTCAGGTGGTCGCCGTGCCAGACTCCGTAAAAGAGCGGCTCGGCCATAAACGGTCCAAGCGGTTGACCCGAAGCGTTGGTGCGTTCGGTCAGTCCTCCTCCTCGTCGACGGTGTACTGTAGGCTAAGGTCCTCATTTGAAACAGGATATTCATGGATACCCATCGCTTGCATGGAGCAAGCAGCTGGGCTCGTCGCTCGAAGATCGCAACAACGAAGATTTTCCCGCCAGAACTTTAGGCGGGCGAAAAGGTCTACGTTTGAAATGCATGCATTTTCCCATATATTTCTGAAGTATAGACCATTACATTGCGTAAAAGAGACTTGATTTCGTTGCTCACCACTGATCTTGGAACAAAAGGCAACTTCAACATCGAGAAGGCATCGGCCCTTCTTATCTTCATTCGACGACTCCACCCGCCGACCCAAGGCACCACGATGGAGACACCCGTGCCGCAGCACAAGAGCACGAAGCTCCTCAGCGTCAACAGCGCCGCCGACGACCACGACGATATTCCCGTGCCTGTGGCCGAGAACATCCAGGAGAACCGCCGCTTCATTTGGTGGTCGCTTCTCTTCCTCAACGGCTCGTGTCTCTGGGCGTACTACTCGTGCTTGTCGGCGCAGTCGTATTACTCGACTCGCTTCGCGACGACGTCGTTCAACTTTGCCTACTTGACGACGCCCGTCACGACGTGGCCCATGTTTGTGGGCCACTTGGTTCAAGTGGCGTTTGGCCTCGACAAGAAGCTCGGTATGTGGAATCGGGTTCGCATCGGATATGCGCTCTACGCGATCGCCGCGCTCGTCATCATCCTGCAAAACGTCTTGGACGTGGCGCCGCAGACGGGCGCGACCATCGTGCTCCTCATGTTTGGGCTCATTGGGCTCACCAACTCGCTCACGGAAGCTGGATTTTATGCGCTCTCGGCCCTATTCCCCGAAGCGTCGTTTACCAACGCGATCCAATTGGGCAACGGCACCTCCGGTCTCATCAATGTGACGCTCAACACGCTCATTCAACTCCTCGTGGGGGGCATCCACCCCGCGACGAAAGATGCGGCAAACATCCAGAAGATCTCGTTCTACATCTTCTTTAGCGTCTTCATCCTCGTTTGCTTCGTCGCCGTGTACCTCTTTCACAAGCTGCTCCAGATCCCCTCGGTCCAGTACCTCGTTGAGCGCAACGACAACGAGACGGCCCGGCGCGCGGCCGACAAGGAATCGCTGCCAGCGATGTGGGCGCGCCTCCTGCGTATCACGGGTGTCGTCATCGTCCCGCTCACGTGCCAGTTTCTCATCTTCCTGTGCTCACTCACGGCCTTTCCCGGCATTGGCATCACCGCCGGTTTCCAGCTCGCGGCCACATCGGGCGCCACGTGGGGCAGCTGGTACATCAACGGCGTGCTCTTGAGCTACAACTACGGCGACTTTTTTGGCCGGCTCCTCTCGCCGAATTTGTACAAGTACTTTACGATGCAGTCGTGCCTTCTCTGGACACTTCTTCGCTGGGGTCTCTTTGTGCTGCTGTTGCTCGGGCTCCCCGGCAACGGTCAAAACCCGCTCTTTGCGATGGCGTCCGCCCACGATTTCAACATTTTTTGGATGCTTTGTATCAACTTTCTGCTCGGCCTTTCCACCGGTGTCCTGAGTACGATCACATTTGGTCTCGGCCCGCGCCTTGTGCCGCAGGACGACCGCGAGTCGGCTGGTGCGATCATGTGCCTCGGGCTCTTCCTCGGTATCTCGGCCGGCGCGACGATCGGCTGGCAGTTTGGCAAGAACCACTGGCTCGGCGCTTAGGAGATTGCTTGAGCGTTTCATCACCACAAAATATCACCTTTTCACTTGTGTACACTTTGCGTATGAAGCACGCAGCACTCGAATCGTTCAAGTAGCAGCGAACGAGAGCCGAGAACAACGTGGGGTTAGGGTGGCGGGAGCATCAAGACGTGATCCTATAACGACGATGTAGCAAGCCAGAGTGACAGCAGGATGGAAAATCCCAACGGGTCACTTTGTGCGTGTCGCGAATCTGGAGTCAAGAACGCGAAGCGCTGCCGGATTCTTCTAAACCCCACTGCGATGGTCGCTCCAGAATATGGAGAGTCAGAGTGTAAAGGCTCTAGAAATGTGGGAATCTGTACACAATATAAACCGTTTCTTTAGAGAAGCGTCACAAGGATGGTGGTGTCTAGTTCTAGTTGTCCGGTGTTTATGCGCCAAGCCAGTGCTGGACGCCAAACTGCCAGCCGACGGTCGCGCCGGACGAGATACCAAAGAAGAGACCGAGGCAGAGAATCGCACCGGCCGACTCGCGGTCGTCCTGCGGCACGAGGCGCGAACCAAGGCCGAGCGAGATCGTGCTCAAAATGCCGTTGGTGACACCGACGAGGAGCGTGATGAAGAGCTGCCAAAAGACGTTAAAGTCGTGGGCCGACGCCATCGCAAAGAGCGGGTTCTTGGTCGGGTTGCCTTCGGCGTCAAGACCCGGGAGGCCGATGAGGAGGAGAATGAAGAAGCCCCAGCGCACGAGCGAGTAGAGGAAGCACGACTGGAGCGTGAAGAACTTGTAGAGCTTGTGCGCGACCAGTCGGCCAAAGAAGTCGCCGTAGTTGTAGCTCAGGAGCACGCCGTTGATGTACCACGTGGTCCACGAAGCGCCCTTGGCGAGCTGGATGCCGGACGAGATGCCAATGCCGGGGAAGGCCGTGAGCGAGCAGAGGAAGACAATGATGATGCAGAGGAGCGGCACGGACACGGCCGACGTGATGCGGCCGAGGCGCGCCCACATTTCGGGGTACGTTTCCTGGTTGGCCGCGCGGCGGGCCGTCTCGGCGTCGTTGCGCTCCATGAGGTGGTGCACGGCCGGAATCCGCATCAACTTGTGGAAGACGTACACCGCGAGGAAGCAGACAATGATCCAGACGCTGATAAAGATGTAGAACGAGATCTTGGAAATGTCGCGCGTGTCTTCGGGCGCGGGGTTGGTGCCGCCAACGATGAGCTGGATGAGCGTGTTGAGCGTCACGTTGATGATACCGGACGTGCCGTTGCCCATTTGGACGGCGTCGGTAAAGATCGCATCCGGGAAGAGCGCCGAGAGCGCGTAGAAGCCCGACTCGGTGAGCGAGTTCATAAAGCCGACGACGGCAAACGCCACGAGCACAACGATCGCGCCCGTGTCAGGCGACGCGCCGAACGCGTCTTGAAAGATGATGGCGAGCGCGCAGAGCACGAGGATCGAGTAGCCAATGTGGATGCGGTTCTTGAAGCCGAGCTTCTTGTCGAGGCCGAGACTCACTTGGGTGAAGTGGCCGATGAACATGGGCCACGTCGTGACGAGCGTCGTCAAGTACTCAAACTTGTACTTGGTGTCCTTGAAGCGGTCGTTGTAGTACGTCTGCGCCGACAAGCACGAGTAGTACGCCCAGAGACACGACCCGTTGAGGAAGAGAAGCGACCACCAAATGAACCGGCGGTTCTCCTGGATGTTGGTCAAGACGTCGTCCGGGATCTCGTTGGGCGACTCGCCGGTCACGAGGAGCTTGGTCGTCTTTTGATCGTTGGCGGGCGACTCCATCTTGGTGGTGGGTTGCTGTGCCCGAGGAGGTCGATTGCAAAATGACTGCTGCGGGGAAGACAAGTGTAGTTTGCGAGGTCGGACAATCGCGATCCATGCCGTACCCACACGTAGCAGACTTGTTGAAGCGATCCGGATCTTTGTCACGCGACCTCATTGGCCCTCAACGCTTCAACTTGGTGGCGGCGGCCCGGGGTTTTTCAATGTCAGCGCTTAAATTGCATTTTTATTCGACTTGCATTTGTATACCATGGCCTGCGTGGCGCCCCGGTGGCCGACCCGAAAACCCGACAAAAAGGCGTTTAAATCGACCGCCATTTCGCGCCCTCTGAGCTGGTAGGCTGCGCGACGCCCGCCTAAAGACAGCGAGGTATCAACGGCGCATTGCGCTGCTACCGTTCCAATATGGCGCTATCGAGAGCGCTGGTAGCGAACGGCGGAGCCTCCTGAAAAATATGCGCCCTGGCCGCCAGCGTGGGTTTGGCGGCGGCCGCAGCACGCCAGTGATCTCCGCACCATGCGGAGGAGACCTGCGACGCCGCCGACAGGTGCCGATACAGCCTCGGTGTGCACCTGTTGTCGTCCATAACATCGGTCCTATCGCATACACGTGGCACGTGCGCCGGCCACGACAGCAATCACGCAAGACGAGGCCAATGGTACAGTCTGTGTGGTACAGTACATGTCCTCGACGCGCCTTTCGGCCATGGACCGATGCACAGGGCCGAGAGGTAGGACCGAGGACTGCCATCAAACTGCAAGCACAAACAGAGGCAGCCATAAAAGAAGAAGAAGACGAATGAGGGGTATTACGGCTGGGTGAGGACGTTCGCTTCGACGCTCTACACACGTCGTCGGTGAGCATCCAAGCAGTAACGTCAACAGACGCGGGCGAGTTTGTATACCTCCATGAAGGCGACAAGCGGCGCCTCTTCATCCCGCCAGTCCGCCTGGACACTGGCGATGACGTCGGTCAACGACACCTTGAGCTCGGCGCGGTACGCGGCCGGGTGGTGGTAGCGCTGTTCGTGCAAGATAAAGTTGGCCACGAGCAAGGACGTGGCGGCTTCAACGACATCGCGGAGACCATCCTGCATGCGCTTGGTCGTCTACCGCACCTCCATGAGCCATGATGATTGCATCATCCAAACTCTGTACCGAAGACAAGGCCGACGCTTCCTTCAACGCGCATTTCTATCCCAAAAACATACCATAAGAGACGACAGGACATGGCAACCCGTCGACGCACCACGAGGCGAGCGACGTGTCCCAGCGCGCACGGCGCCGTCGCATGCGACAGCGAGATCGGGAGAAAGTCCACGATTGGGCGGGCGGCTTCCGTGTCGACCACAGGCCGCCCGTGGATCTCCATCACTGGCGTCGCGCTCGGCGTGAGCTTGAGCAGCAGCACGCACCAGAGGTACACCACCTAGCATTCCTTTTGCCATGTGTGTCGACGACAGAGCCGCACGTTACCTCCCAGAGCTGACGCGTCAGCGTGGCTTGAAACTGTGCGTCCTTGGTCTCGTCCGCCGTGACGGCCAGCGACGTCAACGAAACCGGGTCTTGTTTCCAGCCGCTCACGACGACAAGGTGGCGACGGCCAAGCTCGAGGAGGCTGCCGATGGACATGAGGCCTTGCCACGTCGGGAGGTGCGCGGCGGCGGCCAAGAGCAGCCGCCCGACGCACGCCTGTTCGTGCAGCCGGGCCAGCGTCAACGGCGCCTTTTCGTCAAAGGCCGACAAGAGCACGGGCTCGAGATACGCCAGCACGGAGAGCGTGCTCGTGAGTGCGTTCCCGGTGGTTAGCGCCAAAAGGTGCGATAGCAACTCGAGGAGGTTGCACCACGTCGTGTGCAACAAGCAGCGACGCGACGCGTCGTCGTAGCCGCGTTGGCGCCGACGCAGCATCGCCGACGTCAGCGGCTGGGCCAGCGTCTTGATGTGGCCGAGCATGTGGCAGTCGGCGACGAGCGCGTCGACACAAAACGTTTTTGTCTCCAACGGACTCGCCATGAGCAAATGCGAGAGCGTCGTGATCGTATCGGCGAGCACGTCGACCTTGGTCGTGATCACAAGCGACGCCACGAGGCTCGAGAGACACGGGCGCAGCGACGCGCAAAAGAGCGGGGACATCCAGTGCACGACGAGTTCTCGGAGCACGAGCAAGTGCAGGCTCACGTCCGTGGCCGTCGACAGCATCGATAAAAGCGGTGTGACGACCACGGACGGCAGCGTCGTCACGCGGTCGGGCAAGGACGACATGTGGCGCAGGACGAGGTAGATGCTCGTCATGACGTACTTGCGCGCATCGTCGTCGGTCGGCCCCGCGGTTTGCAGCATCGCGAGACAGCATTTGAGCTACAGAAATCGACATGAGATATCGCATCCTATATGGAGGCAACGCACCAGCTCGACGCTCGTGGCCACGTCCAAGGCCGATGTCGGCATCTTGGTGTGGTGATGCAGCAGCGTCAGCGAGAGGCGCGTCGACGTTGTGAGGTACAGCGACCAGTCTGCGTCGTCGACCGCCTCGTGCATCGTCGTCATCGATGACGCGAGCGTGCACACCCACGCGAGCGCAAGCCCTGACGGGAGGCCTTCGCTGCCGCGCTTGAAGACGACAACCTCCATCGCGGTGGCAAACTGCACCATGGCAAAGAGGCTGCTCGAGGTGGCGTCGCACTTGGCGACGGCGAGAGGCAAGGACGGCATCCCGTCATGGTCGGCGTCGGCCACGTGCGTCGACACGATGGTAAACCAAGCGTCCTTGGTCGCAAGCAGCGGGTCGAGTGCCGACGACGATGACGTCGGGTGCGTCACCTCGAGCGCCACAAGCTGCCAAAAGATACCAATGGCCCACCAGTGCGCCGTCGCGTCGGGCGCACCCGAGCTGCTGGAAAGAAGCGCCGCCCCAACGTCCGACCAGAGTGCCGACTGGGTTGCAAACAGCGTCGGCCAGCTCGCGCGCACAAAGTCCAAGCCGTACGCGACCACATCCCAGTCTTGCGTCGCAATGGCCTTCGACAGGACGCGCAAAAGACCGAGCGCGGACGGCGCCGCGTCGGCCGAGAAGAAGAGCAAGGACACGAGGGACGGCTGGCGGTCGACGCTCAGCGCCAAGAGGCGCAAGGCCGACGCCTGCCGATTCGGTGCACTCGCGTCCGTGACAAGCTCCCACAGCGCCGCGACAAGCGCCTTGGTGTCTTGCGGCGTCGGAAAGTGGGCCACAAACGTTGTCGTCGTCGTCGTCGGCAGCACAACCAGTGCCGTGAGCAGCTCCAAACTCGCATCGACGATCGCCGCATCCGGTGACGCGAGCAGCGCCGAACACACCAGCGGCCAGTTGAGCGCGACGCCACGAACATGAACCGTGGTCGCCAGCGGCGAAGCGGCCATCGAAAACGACGACGCATCGGCGAGGGCCGACGCGACGAGCGGGGCGACCACTTGAGAAACGCAGGCCAAGAGCGTCGAGGCATAGCGTGCGTGCGTCGGCGACATGGTGTCCATGGTCAATGGCAAGAACGGCGTCGCGTCGGGCGTCGAGTCGTCAAACGCGAAGCGCGCAACGGGGGCTTTCGGTGCAGGCGCTGCGATGGGCAGCCACCGAGCGAGCGTCGAGAGTACAAACTTCGGAAACGTCGCGGCTGGTTCGGCCCAGAGCGTCGCCCACACGTCGTAGTGCGTCGCGAGGCGCGAGTGCACGAGCCGGAAGCTCGCGAGCCCGAGCACGTCTTGGTCCTCGACACGCTCAAACTGCCACGTCATGTACGACGTGGCAATGGTCAAGAGGACATGGGTGAGCGACGCCGACCAATGCGTCATCTCGATCGACGACGACGACGACGACGCAAACACGTGGGCCGCGAGGTGGAGCATGTTGAGAACGCTCGGGTACTGTCCCTTCGGCGCTTCGAGTCCCGTCACGACAGCGTGCAGCGCTGACACGGCGTCGTCGACAGCGATGACGCGCACAACGCTTGTCGTCTGATGACGCGTCGCCACCGCGGCACAAAACGCGAGGCACGCTTGCTGCAACTTCAACGGGCTCGTCGGGTCATGGAGCAGCGCGGCGACTCTGGCGAGCGCCGGTGGCAGCGCGGCAGCGAGGGGCGACGTCGCGTCCAGATCCCGGTGCGTCAACAGCGCCGTCATCAAGTGCAGGATCGCGGTTGCGGTCGACCCGCGCGACGCCGAGAGACGATGGAGCAAGATGGGCCACACGAGGGTCGCAAGGTGCCAGCACACGAGCACCGGCGCGTTGGGCAGCGTGAGCTTTTGCCCGCGCGTCCCCGCCGGCACGACCACGTTGTCGTTGGCGTAGACGTACGCGTCGGTGGCGACGACCCATGCGTCGTCCGACGCATCCACCGCATGCGGCACGTCATCGACAAGGACAGTCGTGTACAATACGTCGACGAGAGGTCGGCGAGGATCGCGTCGACCGTCGATGGCGCGCACGCGGCGGCGAGCAGCTTCAAGCGCGGCAAGAGACGCACGGGAAAGAGCGATGCTAGCGCCGACGCCGTGTCGTTGAGCTACACATACTACATGAGCAAACACGACGACGACGACAACGAGTGTACCTCGTTGAAGAGGGCGACGGACAGGTTTGGGTTGCGGTGCAAGAGCGGCGTGTAGAGCTCGACGATCGTGAGCCACTCGGCTTCCGACTTGGTCAAGTCGAGGAGGTCGAATTCCTTGGTGAAGCCAGCAATGAACGGGTATGCGGCCGCTTGGAGCAGCGACGCGTCGCTGTCCGGAACAGCGTCCTCGAGGGCCCACACGGCGTGGGCGAGGTCAAAGACAAGCGGCGTCGGCGCAAGGGGCGAGAGGCATGCAGCAAAGTACGCGAGGCCACCAAGGAGACGGCCTTTCTCGAGCGCCACGTCGCACATTGAGTCGTCCATCTCAAACTCGACCGCTTCCGTGTGGCGGCGCGCCTTCAAGATCGAGACCATGGACCGGTAGATCGCATCGCTTTGCTCGACGCGGCGCAAGAGGAGCGCAAAGGCAAAGAAGAGGCTGCCGTACGGCGAGCTCGTCGTTGTTTCGAGGCCCATGGGCAGGAGCTTGTCCATCATGAACTCGTACAGGACGGCCAACGCTTCCGCGTCCTCAGTGATCGGCTTGGTCATGATGTGCATGGCCAAAAAGAGCATGTGAATCTGGAGCTCGCGCGATGAAGCGCCAAAGCGCCGCTTGAGGAGGACGCGAATGACGCGGTGGATGGTGGCCGGGGACGTGATGGCCTCGCCGACGGCCGCTTCCAGCACCGCGCGGAGGCTGCGGACTTCTTCCTCAGGCTTCGCATGGCCATCGAGATCGCCATACGTCGACTCGTAGGCGTCGAGGCTGCGCAGCAAGGACCGCTCCGACGTCAACGGCTCCCGCGGCGACATCGGTCCTTCGAATGGGTGGGAAGAAACTTGGGTCTGAAAATGGCCCGTTTTCATTGGTGCAAATGCATCCATTTTAGCACCTTTTTCGCACCAATCAACGCGCTGCTGGGACAAAAAGTCCGAGCAAACTTTAGTCCATGCACAAGCTTCAAGCAGCGGACCACCTCTCCTGTGGGTGTGGCGGCAGGATCTCGGATCGATACCCGCACGCACTCGACAACCTTGGAATGCAATGACAGGGCTCACCTCCGTCTAAGAGTTGGGGCCAAGTTCATCAGACTGAAGCAGGAGACCGGATGGGTCTTGAAATATTCTGGTTGATCTATCAACTACTGTAATGGTAAACCAAAGCTACCTTCTAAGATTAACCTTAGGTAGTTTTGATGGTTTTGTATGTACCTACCTATGTCTCTACGGCGATCCACTCGCTTGCTTCTTTTGGGCGCAGCAACGTCCAGGTTCCAGTTGCAAGTTGGCCCGAGTTTCCCTCCAAAACAACAGACCAATCATCGGACGCCAATCATATTTTTATTCCTCTATACAATAAGCAAGACAAGATAAAATTACAAATGAAATGTACAGGAGCCAAAATACGTTGGGTATAGTTGGCAGCATGAGCTCGAAGCGGAAGCGGACGAGCCTTGGGTCCGGGCCGCTCCTGGCCGCGAGCAAGATCACGGAGGCCGAGCGCCGGGAGATCCGCTGCAAGGAGCGCGAGATCCTCACGGACCTGCGCGAGAACAACCGCGACGTGGTCCAGATTGCGAGCAACGCCTTCAAGACCAAGACACACGAGCTCGACAGCGTGTACGAGCGCGTCTTTTACCCGCGCGAGGCCAACCTCGACGCATGCAATCTCGACGAGTTCAGCAACGTCGTCGTCAAGCAGGCTGGGCTCATGGGCTCGAGCGATCTCACCAAGTTTGATGTCGCCGACCTCATGAGCGCCATCAAGGAAAAGTGCATCGCCGACGAGCGCGGCAATGGCCTTGACTGGGACCGCCTCGGGTCGGCCGTCGGCGCGTGCTTTAGCAGCACGATTGGCATTAGCTTCATGTACGGTTCCATGGTACGACGACCCACAGCTGCCGTTGGATCCTGCTCATCGCCTGGATTAGGACACCCAAGTCGTGCAGAAGGAAAAGAAGACCGTGCGCCGTCGCCGTCAAGACGACTTGGATGAAGTCGAGACGCAGCCAACGCAAATTAGCGGCGAGAACCGCCCGGACAAAGAGGACGTCCAGGCCGTGCGTCTCCAGAAGCTCGTCAAGACGCTCAAGCGCTCGGCCAAAAAGGTCGATGTCTTTGACCTCTGCGTCAACCCCGAGAGCTTTGCGCAGGTAATCCATCGTCCTCGCCTCACCCCATGCATGCATGCTCATGTTGCTGTCGTCGTTGTTCTCTAGACGGTCGAGAACTTTTTCGACATGTCCTTCTTGATCCGCAACGGCCATGCCAAGATTCAGCGTGCCAACGCGTCGGCGGCGCCCACGATCCGTTGCCTCTCTTCATTGCTCCTCTTGTTGCTGACATGAGCCGTAGAGAACCACGACGGTATCAACGACGAAGAGCTGCCACCGTCCACGCAGTGCGTGATCACGATCTCGTACAAGCAGTGGGAGGCGCTCTCCAAGATCTACCGCGACCCGCTCGTGGGGCACCGAGCCAGCGTCTAAGACGAGATGCTGGCTGCATGCAGGCTAGTATATTCAGTTGAATCTAATTCTCTACGGTGTGCGCCTTCTCGTTCGCGTCAAACTCGGCGATGAGGTCGGCCGACGCCTGCACAAGCTCTACGAAGGCGGGCTTGTCGCACAAGTTGAAGTGGGGCGCGCTCTCCTCCGTGGGCGGGATCGTCACGAGGTCGACGCCGTCGGCGCCCGTCGTCACCGGCTCGTGCGGGATGCCGTTCTGCTTCATGTACTCGACAACCTTGGGCAACGCGTCGACGTACAACGAGATAAAGTTGGCCTGGCCATACGCGTTGCGGAGCACCTACGATGCTCCATCGTCAGGAACGTCGTGAGGCTCGAACCGCGTACCACGGAGGCGTTCTTGGGCTTCACCGACTCGTCGCGGTCCTCGAAGCGCTTGTCCTCGACTTCGACGTCGCGAACACCGACAAAGCGGAAAGGACGTTGCACACCCTAGAGACGCTGCCATGAGTCATGCTGATGACGACGTGCATCTCGTCGTACGTCGGCTTCCTGCGTGAAATGGAGGTCGAGGAGCGTGGATTCCTGCGTAGGATGCGTATAGGCATGCACATAGACTCGATCAACCTTACCGAAGAAGCCTCATCTTCCTTCGGGGCCGACGAGAGGAAGCGCGCCATGCGCGGCTGGGCGCGGGGCAGGACGCAGCGCTGGGCGAACTTACGAAGCATGGTGATGCAGAATGCAATGGCTCCCGATATTACTGGATGCCCACAAATATTATGTTTCAAGAGGGTCTTATACCGTGACACTCCATACAATATGCTTTGTCACAGGGCATTAAAATGAAAGGGATAAGGCACACTTGGGACTTCAAGCAGCCAGCATCGACGCCAGCGAGCAGCACCATCATGGAGATGGACTGGCGCATGGATAACTTTCTATCGGAAATGGATACTTGCATGAATTGGCAAACGAACAAAATACGTGAGTCTTGCATCGAGGGCTCGATCCGAGGGAATCCCTTGGCTTGATCATGAGCACACATGAGCTCTCTCAAACTCTGCAGCTTGTTACTCAGACTCTCAATCGGCTTTGGATCTGCGCGCCTCCAAAGACTGCAAGGGCTACCAGCTGAAGGACATGTGAAGCTGAATACGAATCTCAGTACAATGTAAGT
>NW_012156406.1:398644-461456 GCF_000151545.1 Saprolegnia parasitica CBS 223.65
GAGCTCTCTCAAACTCTGCAGCTTGTTACTCAGACTCTCAATCGGCTTTGGATCTGCGCGCCTCCAAAGACTGCAAGGGCTACCAGCTGAAGGACATGTGAAGCTGAATACGAATCTCAGTACAATGTACTAGTACTAGCTAGCACAGGTAGTAATACGAACGACCATAGGTCGGTAGCTCAATTGCCAGTGGATGTCCGGCTTCACATGAAGCACAATTGTACGATGGGACAGCGTTGGGGTTGTCGGCGGATCCAGCGTTGACTTCGTTTGAGAAATCCTCCTCGAGGAGGCGGCAGCATGTCAGGGGGCTTGGCAAGGTCAAACAGAGCCGCAACGTGGATGCTGGATACACGAGTAGTTGATGTTGGAGTGTATTTCAATGGTTTACAATGTGCTAATACAGAAGAAGTAATAACTGTACTGGGCTACTGGAGTTGCGGGAGTTTGGGAGGGTAGAAGGGTCTTTCAGAAGTCGGCAAACATAGTTTCTACACGATTGTGTTCGGAATAGTAAGGATTTGTTTAATCTTCATAAAGCCATTGTCCCCATAAACGACGTGAAAATGCATCAAATAGTCTTTCAGAAGTCGGCAAACATATTTTCGACACGATTGTGTTCTGAATAGTAAGGATTTGTTTAATCTTCACCAAGACTCAATGTAAATATATAAGTATTTCTCTCAGCATACGAGTTGACCACATGCGATGATTCAGGTCTCAAAGATTATTTAAATATCAGCGAGAAATACGTCTACAAGGTTCATGCACTTTCTTTCAGAAGTCGGCAAACATAGTTTCGACACAATTGTGTTCTGAATAGTAAGGATTTGTTTAATCTTCACAAAGAAAGCATACATTTCATGTACAAATCGCTCGGACGGAGATTCCATCAACAAATAATAGTGTCCGCAAAGGCGTCTCCAAGGAGCGACCTATTATGGATCTCAAACTTTAGAATCACGCGGATCTCATGTTTCTACTCTGCTCTAGCGCCTAAAATCAAAAATGATCGATCTGTGCCACGATTGGGTAGTCACCCCAGCGGTGCTCGGAGCCAACCAAATTCGCGCAGGCCAACCGACCTTTCCGGACTCCTTAACTGTATCCGGAACAGACGGTCAAGTTATAAATTCGTACGTGGGGAACAAAAAAGAGGGGTGCTCGCAAATTGGCTTTTGCAGCAATGTTTGATAGACGTTAGATCGACTATCCCGCAGTAAAGCGTTTACTCGTACTTATCTTTCGCCTTTTACTAAAGATTACCGTGGACGTCTTACAAAAAATGCGGCTTCACTAATTTCTGACCTCCCTCCGGGAGGACCCTCCCATTCTTATGACACAAACTCTTGCATTTACACCGCCACAACGTCTTCTTTCTATTATGTGTCCCTCTGGTCACCTCACAACGCTCATTGCAAGCGTCTGTACGACCCGTGTCGAGCTCTGCACATAAGGCAGGGGGTCCCAGGGGTCTAGTGGTGGTTTGTGAGGAGGTTCGTCGAGATTGGTGAAAAGCGACTTAGTGCCCTCGATATGCTACCTTGAGAAATGGTAGTTTAACAGCAATCTACTACGTCGAAGCGTTGAGATAATATCTCAACTCTCATATTTGAGTACGTCGCGCCACACAGCGTTGGCGGTTCTGTTTAGAGCAATATTGACAGAATTGCTAAGAACATGGTAAGAATCTTCGCTAATATTGAGAAAGGTCTGGGAAGTGAATTGCATACCAGCCGGTATGTCGTATCCGGTTGGCCGCTTGGCACTTTGCTTTTTCGCCTCTGTTCTTAGCCCATCACCATGCTCGCGACAACGCTCCGCCGCCACTTTAGCTCGGTACGTGCCCCTTGTCCGTCACGTGGCATTGACGCGTTGTGGTGTAGAGCACGCGCCCCTTCCGCGTCCTTGGCATCCAGCAGGTAGCCGTCGGCGGCCTCGACAAGGGCGCGCTCAAGCACCTCTGGGTCGACACGCTGGGCCTCACGTACAAGTCGAGCTTCAAGAGTGAGCGCGAGAACGTCGACGAAGACATCCTTGAAGCCGGGAAAGGTCCGTTCGCGGTCGAAGTCGACATCATGCAGCCCATTGATGCCACGAAGGCGCCCAAGGTGCATGTGCCCCAGCTCAACCACGTGGGACTCTGGATCGACGACTTGCCCAAGTGCGTGGACCACTTGACGAAGCAAGGCATGCGTTTCACGCCTGGTGGCATCCGCAAGGGCGCCGCGGGCTTTGACGTCGTCTTCCTGCACCCCAAGGGCAACGACGCGTTCCCGCTCTCGGGTGAAGGCGTCCTTATCGAGCTCGTGCAAGCGCCGGCGCATGTCATCCAAGCCTTTGACGCGATCAAGGAGTAGAAGCGATTCCTTCGTAATGTACATGCTTTCTGTGCGTCGTCCAAGGTCAAAGAAGTGATACCAAATGGGCTTCCGCTCATCGAGCCCATCATCGGACCACGGAGGGAACATGACAAGGCCGTCAAGCATATAGAAAGGACAGGCAGTGTCGCCAACCGACCCGATCGTTGGTGCTGGCCGCCAGACGCCACCTGACGCTCGAGTGGTTTCTGCTTCCTCGAAGCCAAGCTGTGTTGTGTGGTCGAAGAAGAGACTATCCATCGGGGCTCAGACGAGATTCCAGCCCAATGCGCTGGCTGCTAGGAATGTCATATTGTACATATTGTACATGATCGAAATGGACGGCGTACAACGGACTACACAAAAAGTGTGCTACGAACGCGAGTGCTGGGAGATCGCAACGGGCAGGCGTCGTATCCGGATGGCCGGATAATGATCGCGCGGGCCTCGACCAGTGATACGAGCGAAAAGATGCAGAGCCAAGTGGTCCACGACGGCGGCCCGGTCGAGTTTACGAAGGAGTCGCCGGCGCTCAAGCTTGACGTGCTCAAGACGTTCAACCGTGCACGCGCATGCAACCTCCACCTGCCCCATGGCACGGTGCACACGCCGGTCTTCATGCCCGTGGGCACGCAGGGCACGATCAAAGGTACTCGACAGAATCGCTGGCGTTCCAGTCGCTCAGCCGCGCACCGTAGGCATCACGACCGAGCAAATGGCTATGCCGCCGATTGACTGCAAGATCTTACTCGCCAACACGTATCATTTGGCTCTGCGCCCGGGCACCGACCTCATTGACGGTAACGTGTAGCCGACGAGATGGTCGACTCATGCATGGGCGTAGACATGGGCGGTCTTCACCAGTACATGAACTGGAACCGCAACATCCTTACCGACTCGGGCGGCTTCCAGATGGTCTCGCTGCTCGAGCTCGCGCAAATCACCGAAGTCGGCGTCGAGTTCCAGGTACGATGTATCGACGAGGATCGAACCTGGTGCCATTGGCACATCCTTTCTCTAGTCGCCGGTCGATGGTACCAAGATGCTGCTTACGCCTGAAATGAGCATTGCGCATCAAAACACATTGGCGCCGACATCATCATGGCGCTCGATGACGTGGCGCCGTCGACGATCGAAGACGACGCACGGTTCCTCGAAGCCACGGACCGCACGATGCGCTGGATCGACCGGTGTATCGCCGCGCACAAGAAGCCCCACTGCCAAAACCTCTTTGGCATCGTCCAAGGTACGACGCCGTGCTCCTTACCGTACGAGGTACAGATAGACGTATGCAGGCGGTCTCGACACGTCCGAGGGCGGTCTTCGCGACCGCTGCATCCAAGGCATGATCGAACGCAACCTTCCGGGGTACGGTCGAGCCACAATAAGAAAAAGCGTCAGTCGGATACATGTAGCTATGCGATCGGCGGTCTCGCCGGCGGCGAAGACAAGACGTCGTTCTGGAACGTGGTTGCCATGTCGGCGGAGCGGTGCGCCCTTTCCATGCAAAGTGCCCTACTACATGATTGTCTCACCTTTCGGTGCGTAGGCTGCCGGCCAACAAGCCGCGGTACCTCATGGGCGTCGGCTATCCCGTCGACCTTGGTACGTCTCTACGCTCCTCGTATCTCCTGTCTTACGAATGTCGCGGCTAGTCGTATGCTCGGCCCTTGGTGTCGACATGTTCGACTGCGTCTACCCGACGCGCACAGGGCGTTTTGGCACGGGCATCACGTCCAAGGTATTAATACCGCATCGCATCGATATGCCTCGGTCTCACCCATGGCTAGGGTCTCTTGCGGCTCAAGCTCGCCGAATTTGCCAACGATATGGCGCCGCTGGACCCAGGTGAATGGTTCTTTCTGCTGCAGAGGGCGCGTCTGAAAAAGGCGTAGACTGCGCGTGCTACGTCTGCACCAAGTACACGCGCGCGTACTTGCATCAGGTCATGAAGACGGAAGGGTCGATTGGCCCGCAGCTCGTGACGTACGCACCTCTGTCGGTCTCGTGCTCGAAGCTCACCTTTTGGTTGTCCGTGTAGATACCACAACATTACGTACATGCTGCACCTCATGTCGAACGTGCGGGCCGCGATCCTCAACGAGGCTTTTCCCGCCTTTGTGCGGGCCTTTATGAAGGCGTGGTTCCCGACCGAGCCCGTCCCTACGTGGGTCGTCGAGGCGCTTCTCGTCGCTGGCATCTCGCTCGACGAAGCGTAAGCACGCATCCCGAGATGATCCGACGAGGAACGTGTGCCCCGAGACAGATAACCTGCACGAATACCAACTGTATAAACAGTTTGTGGATTTGCTAGCCTACTGCAATGCTCACATACTGTGCTCTTCCAGTGATGGCAGCTTGCTACAATTGTAGCAGCAACGCTCATCATCAACTGGAACACAATAGTGGCTGCGAGGAGTTGAAGACAAGGTGGATGAGCGCATGCTAGACGCCGTTGTAATCTATGCGCCACGTGCGAGGACCATTCTACTACGTGGCGGACGGCAGTCGCTTGGGCCGCGATCGAAGATCGCAACGGCCTTCTATCCGGATAGTACTTCCGCCAATCCGGATGAGGTCGGTCGACGCATTTGCATCGGTGGAGCTTGGACGTTGATCGGAACCATGTCCCGCAACTCGCTACTGCGCCGCCTGGTCTTGACGGCCGAGTCGGGCGTCCTATCGGCGAAGCAACGTACGTCATCCTTCGTCGTCGTGGTCGTTCATGCTCGTGGGTGCGGTAGTCATGGGCCTGCGCCTCAATGTGGCGCCGGAAGCGCACGTGTTTCGTTTCGACAAGGCCGAGGCGACCGACGGCTGGCTCGTGTCGAGCGACCGCGCCATCGGAGGTACAGCGTGGCATCACGCGCCGTCGCCTCACGCCTACGCTAGGCGAGTCGACGTGCTCGTTTGAGTTTGTGCCCACGGCGGACGATAGCGACAAGGAGGCGCCCAAGGTTGGTGCTGGTACATTCTTCTCGATGGCCATACCTTGGAGCGCTCATGGCTCGCGTAGCTGTCTTCTCGGGCCGCCTTAGCTTGTCCGTGCAGCCGACGGAGCAGCATGTCGTGCGCAGCGGCTACTGCGCGATTCGCGGCAACGTACCGCGCGGGCTGCACCTCCACGGCTACGAGGGCTTGGCCATGCGCATCAAGACCGACGGCCGCACGTACCGCATCAACGCCCAGGCCGACGGGTGGAACCCCCATGATCTGTACATGGGCTTCCTCAAGGCGCCGGCGAACAAGTGGGTCGAGGCAGAGGTAGTCGAACCATGCGCGTTGCGTGGATTAACGAGCTGGTGCTAGCTCGCGTTTTCAGACTTCATCTTGACGTCGCGCGGCTACGTGCAAGTGGACGACCCGGCCAAGCTCGACCCGTCCTCGCTGCGCACGGTGGGTCTCCAAGTACGCGTGCATCATGTCACTGGCACGGCTAGATCGGTATCGCGCTCGCCGACGACAAGGAAGGGCCCTTTCAGATTTCGATCGAGTGGATCAAGGCGGTCGAAAAGGTCGACACAACCAACATCGCGCCCAAGCCGCGCGTGTCGCTCAAAACGTACGCGATATGGTAGTAGGTACGAGGCGCTCACGCACATCGTAGTGAGCTGCTCGACGACGACGAGATCGCGCCGCTCGAGGACGACGACCAGCCCAAGGCCCGCCGGCCGCGCAAGTCGGACCTTGTCATTTAAGCGCCACGGAGACTACGACTGCTAGATAACATGTGTGCGAATGAATTATTACGATGTGGCCTGTCTCTTCTCATACTTCGTCTTCACGCAGGAGCATGTTGGGGATGCCATCGACGATCGGAAACTCTCGGCCCGACTCGGGGCACGTGAGCGTGCCCTTCTTGACGTGCACGTCGAGCAGCGCGTGCTGGACCTTCTTCAACACCTCTTCGTTGGCCATATCGGCCTCGGTCATGGCCGATGGCAGGCCGTCGGCAACGCCGAGCGCCGTGGCCGCGCCGTGAAAGGCGGCATAGTCGATCTTGGCGAGCATCTTCTTGACAAAGTCAGCGTTAAAGTCCGAGGCGACGACCTCGGTCTCGTCGGCCGAGAGGCGCAGCGGGAAGCCGTTCGAGACGCCCTTCTTGTTGCAGTAGAGCATGTTGTGCGTGATGTGCGTGATGAGGCGCATGGTGTGCTGGCGGCCTTTCCGAGAACTAATACTCCGCTGCCACCAACCGCTGGTCCGCTGCGTCATCCGGATAATCGGACTCTGCCACAGACGCATCACTGCGCACCGGCATCGGGCCGAGGTTCCAGCGCGTCGCGTTCAAGAGGTGGCAAGAGGTGTCTCGCCTGTGGTAGGTATAGCGGCGGCCTTTGGCCTATGAAAAGCATAGCGCGACGAGCCCAAGGTGGCAAGAGGTCGGGGCGTGAACAGGACCGACATTGACGATGGTACTGTGTAGATACCTGAAGCATAATTTTTGCGGGCCTTTTGCCGTCGCTAGTGCGGTGATGCGTCGACGACGTTATCGCTCCGACGTATGCAGTAAGCGCACCACGCAGACGACGGACGATGCAATTGTAGAGTTGGACCGAGGCCGAGGAGTCCGTTGCCGACTGTGTTTCGCGGCTGCAGATTCTAGGGACATCCTACCGGCACGTGCCGTTGTCATCCATACCATTTCTGAAGTACCGGCATATGCAAAAGATTCCTCCCACCTCCAGTGAGCTGTCTGGTCGTGATCGTAGATATCGCTCGCCTGTCGTTGTTTAGACATACATCCCTTTAACTAAACGTAGCCAGCCGAGCGTCTGCTGTAGCGCGACCAGCCAACACACGAGCCTTGTAGATGTGTTCATATTTCTGAACAAGCAGAACGCGGATGGTGTACGCTTGCGATGGGGGTCGCTGATGTGGCGAGCTGGCGTGCCAGCTACTACTGGTGTGCATCTCTGGGTGGTAAGATTGCCATCGCGCGCTGGGATTGGTTGGTGATTTTTTATTTTAACCAATCGAGAGCGTCGGACGCGGCTTGCACTTGCGGTGACGCAGTCTTGAAAACAGCATGCCGATCCGAGCAGCCGAGACAGTCTTCCGCGACGGCGTCTTTGACGGCAAAGTCGTACGGTTACCGGCGCCATGACGTGGCACGCTGATCTGCGAGTGTAGGCCATCGTGACGGGCGGCGGCACGGGTATCGGCAAGTGCATCGCCCACGAGCTCGCGTCCCTCGGCTGTTCCGTCGTCATTGCCGCTCGGTGCGTCGCCGTCTTGCACGTTCGTATGGCATGCTGGCGTGTCTAGCAACCTCGAGCGCTTGAATGCGGCGGTTGCCGAGATCAAGAGCGAGCTCTCGCCCAAGCACGCGGCCCGTGACTGCGTCTTTGCCGTGGCGTGCGACGTGCGCAAGGAAGACGACGTACGCTCTACATTTGTGCACCGACGAAACTCCATTGCGTCGTTAGGTCAAGCGCTTGATGGCAGCGACACTGGGAAAGTACCATCGCATCGACTACCTTGTCAATAATGGTGGACAGCATCCTACTCGTGCGGTGACTCAAGAAAGACGCGTGTAGCTGGCGGGCAATTCATTGCACCATTTGAAGATGTGACGCTCAAGGGCTGGGAGGCGGTGCACCGCCTTAACTTGTGCGACTTATAGTACGCGATGCACTCTCACGTGCGACACTAGGACGGGCACATTCCTCGTCACCAAGTACGCGTACGAGGCGTACCTCAAAGAACACGGCGGGTCGGTTGTCAACATCCTCGTGAGCATGGCGAAAGGCTTTCCGGGCTCGAGCCACAGCGGGTCGTCGCGCGCCGGCGTCGAAAACATGACCAAGTCGCTTGCGGTCGAGTGGGCGCCGCGCGGCATCCGCCTCAACGCGGTCGCGCCCGTACGTCGAGTCGCCTTGGACTGGATTGAATGGCTCGCGTAGGGCACGATTCTGAGCTCGGGCGTCGGCAACTACTTTGGCGGCGCTGCGCTCTTTGAGAAGCTGGCGCGCAAGTTCCCCGCGCAGCGCATGGGCACGGTCGAAGAGGTGTCGGCAGCCACGATTTTCTTGCTGTCGCCGGCCGCCTCGTTCACGACAGGCACGACTGCTGTTGTGGACGGCGCCATGTACCTCGAGGGCAACTTCTGGGACCTCACTGAGCACGACAACTTTCCCGTGTATGGCAAGAGCAAGCTCTAATGGACGGTGCCTCCAGCACTGCATGAACTACGCCCTGTCATCGACGACTCTACCCCTCTTGTGTATAACCATAAAGCGTGGCATTGAACAACCATCATCGATGCACAGGACGATGGCACGCGGTCTGTTGATGGCACACAGGGTGTCTAGGTCACTGACGACGTGGTCAAACAACGTACTGCAGTAGCTTGCTGCACTCTCGACTCTATTACCTTCAAGACAACAAGGGTTGAATGCCCTTGCCAGTATGTATGAGTCGTGGTGCTGGTCACATGTGCGTATGACGTGGCAAGCGGAGATATGCATTTCTAAAGGTCCTGTGCAAAAGCATGATCGCAACGGGTGTGACCTTTCGGGAGCCGTCGCCAGATTCCAAGATGACGACACGAGGCGCGTTCAAAATCCCCGACACGTCGGCCGACTACCTCTCGCCGGGCCCGAGCACGTTCGACTCGCTGCACCATGGCAGCCTCACCTCGGACATGTCAATGTTGGACGACATTGACCCGAGCCTCGGTGCGTCCTGACCGCTGCGATCGCGGTGCGATGCCATGACTATAGCGGGTGGCTACCGCGTCGTGTACGACCGAGAGACGCCGTTCGAGCTGCGTATTCAGGTCGCCCGCGCGCCTTCCGATACCAACCTGACGCATATGTGATAGACGGACAATGCGCCGCAGCAAGTGGGCACGCTCGAGGCCATCAAAGTCAAGATTCTGCTCCTCGTACTTCTTTCTCACAGTGCGTTCATCGTGAATTGCATGCGCGTGATTAGGGCGACGAGAACGACTTGAAAGCGCTCAAGATCGAGCTCTCGACCGAGTCCGACTTGTTCTTTTACTACACGCACATTTGCGACCTCGACGGCTTCCAGATCGTGCAGGAGCAGCAAAAGCTCATGGTCGACTTTGCCGACTACGCCAACGTGCTCGTGCGTATGTTGAACAACTGCATAAAGGAGCCACACAACCACATTGCCGTGTACCTCATGCAGTCGGACGGCCGCGCGCGCCTCGACTTTATCCAAGTACGTAGTACTACGAGCGATGACGATGCCGACGACGACGAGGGCTCACAAAAACAACGCGTAGAACATGGAGTACAAGTTTGTCGAGCTCCTCTCGGTGGACTTTGCCCGCGCGCCCGAAGAAGTGGTGCGCCAGCACATTACGTTCCGCTACAACACGGTCAAGGTAAGGCGATTTCGTGCGAAAAGGGTCTGACGCAAGCGAGGATAGAGTCGCGTGTCTGCGCTCCAATCGCGGCTGCACGTACGTTGAAGGCGCATCCCCGCACCGCATCGAATGATGTCCTTCTCTCGACTCAAATGGATGCGTATAGGAAGTCAACAACATTGTCAAGGTGAAGAATCCATCGCTCCTGCTTCAAGTACGTCGCAGAGACACGGCGTGTCGCCCCTTTCAGCGCCCTGACCAATGACTTTGACCTAGCTGCAAAAGGCACCGCCCCCGGCTGTCCACCCCAGCGGCACCCACGCAACGGCCGGCAGCTCCCGCCTCACGACGGGTCGGTTCCACTAGGTTGCCCGTTCACTCCCGTGTTATGCTCGGAATCGAGGATACCGATGCGTCGATGTGCAGCATATAAAACGAAATTCACGAGAGGATGCACGGAAGCTTCTGGTTCCGGTGGAGGAGAGTGGCGCGGGGATGTACCCGTCATCTCGTCGGAAGCGCACCGGCGTTCTCGCCTTCAAGAATCCATGGAGCTCCTCCAGCACGTCCGCGATGTGGCGCTTCGACAAACCCTGTGGCAAATCATACCTTCTGGAATGGAATACTGTGCATTGTCTGGCCCGCTTCAAATTAGGAGTAGCTATCATTTGGAGTCTCTATAAATCGATTGAACGTCACACCAGATTTGTTGAGTTTCGGCGGTTGACGTTCCGGCGTGCGCCACAACTGTCGTCGCCGATTGGCCGGAACGTCCGTTTGCCGAAATCGCGCAGCCGCAATTGGTTGCTTTTCATCCAATCATATGGTGATTCGCAAACGCCATGGATTTGTCTAGCTGTTTGTATGTGTTGCAAATCCAAGCTGATCCAACGTGGCAGCCCCAAAAGCTCCGCGAAGCTCCTTGCACCTGGAAGAAGGTCTACGCTGAAATCGTTGAAGCTGCAAGCTGCCATTGCAATCGCTCGCCCGTCATGATTCTCTGCGAGGTTTTTCATTTCCCAATTGCCTCACCGAGAACAACTACGATGGACGAGAAGACCGACTACTCGCTCGTGCAGGACCAGTCGTCGCTGCGCAAGAAGGTCACGTTTGGCGTTCTTCTTTTCGTGTCCATTTTTGCCATTGGTCTCGGCGCCGGCGTCATCGTGCAGGAGGTCAGCCACAACAACATCGAGGGCCACAACTCGCAGCTCACGGTCACGGGCGACGTCAACTCGTGCTACGGCGTCCATTTGATGGCCAACGGCGCCAGCATCGGCGACAGCAGCGTGTGCCCGGGCGCCAAGAAGACCCAGTTCCTCGTCAAGAGCATCCCGACCGCCGTCAAGTTTGACATTCCGGCGTCGCAGTGCTTTGCGAACGTCGTGTATGCGACCAACCAGACGCTCGAAGGCTTCAAGGGCCCGACCTCGATCACGATCAAGAGCGCGCACTTGGCCGCCAAGCTCGGCGACAACTCGACCGCGACGGCGTGCGCGACAGGCTATAGCTTCACCAAGGCGACGACGTTCTCGCTCGACTTGGTCGCGCTGAAGGGCGTGAACGGGTCGCTGCCGTCGGACAACGCGACGATCCTCAGCAGCCTCTCGGTTTAAGCGCACCCAGCCCCATCTTTTTGTACATCTCCAAATATATATGCAGTCGGTTCCGATGGATTTCCATCACCTTGTCTCTTGGCGGTGATGTTCCGACGTGGCTAAACACACGCAACTCAGCTTCGGGCGTCCGGACGACATCAACGACAACGAGACACCACCTTGTAGGACCGCGGCGACATTACAAGACAAAACTGCATGACTCGCCTAGCATATCCGTGCGCAACAACATAGTAGTAGCATTGCCGAGCCATTTTGGATGGACCGGTTCGGTGCACTGTATTACCTGCCGTCCCATCGAGCTCCGACCCGTGACGCTAAGATTGGTGCGATTCACTTTGCTGCCAAGACCCAAGGGTGGGCTGCTTGATGCATTTCGTACAGGTGACTCAGCTCATAAGCCGCGATTGCTTGATACTGAGCTCATAAGCCGCGATTGCTTGATTTTTAGAGGCCCCAGGAGACCAGGATGCACTTTAAAAGGACGCCGGGCCACCGAGGCCCGGAGCGCGAGAGCATTCAGGGTTGGTGTGGTGCCACGTCACGGAGGCGGCCCGCGGCACCATGACAGCAGCACGTAGGGCATTTCAAACGAAAGTGAGCGATAGCACACTACATTATTCATGGGGTATAGGTAGTAGACGACTGTATTCGAAGATCGCTTTCTCAAATGCCGTTGTCTTGTGCCCGTTCTTGAAATTGTTGGCCTTGTAGAACTTGTAGAGCGGGCATTCCTTGGCGTCACTCGTGCGGTGAGCACGATTTGGGTGCTTGCAGATAGGGCACGGTAGCATACGCTTGGGGGCGCGGCTCGCCTTGCGCTTGATGAAGCTCGTGAGGCTGGTAGTCGCATAGACACCCACAGAAGGGCTCTGCACGGGCGCTACTTCAACGAGCACTTGGTCGCAGTCGGTGCGCACAGCCGCTTCATACTCGCTGCGGGTCGCATTTGTGTTGCTGCTCGTGGCACTCTTCGGCTTGACTTCGAGACGGGGCGCGGGCGCGCTTACTTCGGCGAGAGTGGCCAAGCACCGAAGGAGCGAGTTTAGCGACGGCAGCGGCGCCGACGGTGGGAGGTGCGACGCTTCATGCCGCGCCAACGGCGGCAAGTACGGTCGGTCGTAGTCGTGCTGGACCATCGAGCTGGACGCGGCCGCGAGCGACTGGCCAAGCGGCGGCGGAAGGATGCTATGGAGCACGGGCAGCGGGATCGGCGACAGCTCCTTCTTCGTGCTCGACTCGACCTGCTTGGTGTGGCGGCAGCAGTAGCCGCCCGTGCACGCGTCCGCCTTGCAGCTTTCGACGCGGCACTCGCAGTCGCCGCCGTGGCACTCGCAGCCGCCGCCGTGGCGGACGCACGTTTGCTTGGCCCGCGCCATCTTGGTACAGCCTTCCTCGATGCACTGTTTATTCGTGTTGCCGGCGCGCGCGTTCATGACGCAGCCTTCGAACTGACGTTTTTCCATTCATGTTGTAGACATGGACAGTCGACGGGCTCGGCATCCGCGTCCTCTACTTCATCGAGGCTGCCCATAGATAAGAACATACAAAGGCAAGCGGTTGGTGCTCACTTATCGGGGGGTGCGAAGGGCAATTGGCTTGGAGATGCACTTGCGGATGAGCGAGGCTCTGCAGCCTCCACGGCGTTGGAGTCGACGGGCTCGGCATCCGCGTCCGCTACTTCATCGAGGCTGCCCATAGATAAGAACATGCAAAGGCAAGCTGTTGGTGCTCACTTATCGGGGGATGCGAAAGGCAATTGGCTTGGAGATGCACTTGCAGATGAGCGAGGCTCTGCAACCTCCACGGCGTTGGGACCTTGGTCATGCGCCCGTGGAGCGTCTGGTTCCGCGACGTCAACACCCTGAGGTACATTGCGAAGGACTGCGCCGTGTCCAGTCATGGATGCAATAGTGGTGGCGGCGGCAAGCCTACACATGTCGATGGTCACGGACAAGCTCGCACCTCATGCGCCTTTAGACGTGTACTGGTACCTGAGCGCCGGATTGCAGTAGGACTTGTGCCGCTTTGGGTTGAAGCACGCGCCACACCTGTTGACATTGCTCTTGTCGACGACGCGCGGCCCGTCGCTATGTGATCGCTTCGTCGCGACGCGCATCCCAGCTAGGAGCATCATGGTAGTGATCGATCGACAGCCTCTGGCCAGGGGCTTCAGTCGCGCAAGCTCTGTCGCGCCCACTTGAAAGCATCACTAATTTTAGCCAATCAAAACCCATACATGTGAACCTTATCGCCACTACTGGTCGAAATGCACGAAATACACGGCTTTTCGATGATTCCTGTATATGATTGGTGAAAATGCCACGTCGGGAGCACAGGCCGCGAACTGGACCACGGCGTTTTTATTGAAAACCTCCATCTTCGTATACCTCTCTTTTTGTATCCTGTGTGCGTAAAATTTCAGATCCCCATTTTACGTATTTGAGCTGGCAGTCTAAGAATCGACTGAATGTGACGAGCGGAGCCACCACCTCGGCTTCAAGGCCAAGAGCTGGACACGTATCTCACCGACCTCTACTAGCGCTTTTATGCCGCGACAGAGTACGCAATGTTTGCTATTTCTGCGTACTGGACGTGAGTGGGATCGGACGATGAACCCAGGAGAAGGATGGTTGTCGGGCCAGTATCCGCTCCAGGCCAAGGCGTTCGTGAGCTTACGTTATTCCATTCCAGCAGTCCACTTGAAGCGCCACGTTCTATGAAATAGTTAAAAAAAATCCATAGCATGCCGGAGCTAGCTCTGCGGTGTTGGCAAGCGCGTCGATAGCGTGACACGCTTTTTCGTGAGGCTTCGTAGCGGCGGTTGAACCGTCGCCAAGGATGCACTGCTAGACGTAAGACCAGCGTTGAGCATCTCGTCGTCGACTTGGCCACCAAGTGCTGGAAAGGACGTTGTCTCTGGCCACTCGCCAAACCGTGACGGTCGCTTCTTCTTCTCGACCGATCGATGATCGCTGGTCAGACTGGACGGCTGCGATTTTTACCGAGTGATGGCGGCGGTGGATGGTGCTGTCGCGGCTGCTTTCGAAACTCCGTCTAGTCAATATCGTCCACAAGATGTCATGGTATGGACCCACGGTACCCAGCACGGCAAGGTCTGACTGGCCACCGACCGCTGCCCGACATGGCCAGGATAAATACTCGTCTCTGGGAGCACTTTGGGCGCGTTGCCGCGGTTGGCGAGCTCGGTTAAAATATCGAGCGGGCTCGGCGGTGTCGCAATCGGCGGCAACTCGACGCCAAACTGCTTCTCGAGCGCCTCGCGAGTCTTCTCGGACGACTTGACCGTGCCCAGTTGCTACACGATGCACGTTTTTCATCGTTGCGTCGTCGAGAACGTACGACGATTTTCGCTTGGTACGTATGGAGCTTCCGAAACAGCATTTGCAGCACCCTCTTGACATCGGCGGGGCCAAGATCGTCGAGCTTGGCGGGCACGATATCACCGGGATTCCACTCTTTTGTGGCAGTTGGCTTGGTGCCAACTTGATGCGTAATGTCGTGGATGGCGGTGGAGAGAAAGCGCAGCGTGTCGTCTTGCTCGCCAAGGAAGAGCGACTTCTCGGCCCGGGCCGCGTCCAACTGATCCCGGGCATCCCGAAGCTCGGACGAGAGTGTCCGGAGCTGAACTTCGAGCTGTGTGGTCTTTTCGCTAAGGAGGCTAATCATGGTCTCGTTGGCCTTGTTGACGCTCTCCTTGGACGCGTCTTCCTGACTGAGCATCGCCTGGTGGCGCTGCGCGGCGGCCTGGTCGGCTTGGACACGCTCGTTGAGTTTCTTGATGAGTTTTTGGTAAAAATGCGTGCGTTTGGCCATTTCGACTTCCGTTTCCTTGTTGAGCTACGGGAAATGGACATGTTGTCATTGTCCACGCATGGTGTATAACTCGCACGGACTTTGATTTGGATGCGCAGCTGCGCAACTTCGGCTTCGATCGTCTTGTATTTGGCGAGGAGCTTCTCGGTTTCTTTGCTCTACACCGCGATGAGCCCTTGATACTATATACATGTGTTCATGAATCAACTTGATACTGCAGCTCCGAGATCATTTGATCGTTTTCCATCATGGTGCGCTTGGTCGTAGTGTGCAGCTGGTCTTCGGTCATGGCCAGCAAATTCTACCTCACATTTCCTCGTGAGAAGCGATCTGCAAGCGAGTTTGATTTTGTCAACCTGTTTGTTTTCCTTGATTTTGATGAGCATTTCCTTCTTGATCCGCTCCTTCTCTTGGACGTTTCGGCGCTCCATCTCCAGCAGTTGCTACGACGACGACATTGAAGTCGCACGACTGCATCTCACCGTACCTGCTGGTGCGTGGCCTTTTCGCTCTCGAGGTTGATCGAAAGCTTCTCAAGCGTCTCTTCCAGTGCGGCCTTGCGCTCCTGGAAGAGCTCGAGCGACTGCAGCGTGCTCTCGGCCGACTCCATGCGTTCGGCCCAGTCCTTCTTTTCTTTGGAGAATTGCTCGTTCTGGACCGCGAGCGCCGTCTCGTACGCGTCCGTGACGACCTCCTTCTCCCGCTTGACGCTCTCAATGTCAGTCTCGAGCTGCGTAATGACTTCGTAGTTGGCGTCAAGTTTCTTGTGCAAATAAAAGTATATGTCGGCCTACACGGATCTCGGTCTCCTCGCCTCCAATCCATATCGAACCTCATCTTCGCGCTGCTGAAGCAACTTGGCCTTGAGTGTGTTGTTTTCCGCCTTGAGCAGCTCGTTTTCTTGACCCCTATCGAGTGCTGTGAGGAAGCAGGATCGGGACAGAGCGATGACGACATGTGCTTCATCTCGTCGTTGAGGAGCGAGAGCTCAAAAGCGAGGACGGTGTCGATCTTGCCGAGAGCTTCCATCGCGATCGTGCCAATGTCGCGGAGCTTGGACCGGTCCTTCTCCGACTCCTTGGACTCCATGGCTCCCTCTCGCTGAACGAGCTCGAGTGTCTCGACTATAATTAGGCATGTAACTACACTCAACTAGACTTTCTTGAACGACAATATTGGTCATGATTTATTACGATTTATAGACAATTATTGCCTTGCGCCGTGGTCCTGCTGAAGCCCGTGGGCCAACTGCATCTCAAGCTCCTCGATTCTCGCTTTGAGGCGTGCAACGTCGTCGTCGAGGGGTTCGGCGACGACCTTGAGACCGGAGTGCCCGAGCAGCAACGCATCGACGTCCTGCAGCAGTGCCGAGCAAAGGTAGTCGTCGTCGTCGTCCGCATAATTCTCGTCGTCGTCGTCGTCGTCTCGCAATGACTCGTCGTCGTCACTGCTGCCCGACGGCGTGAGCACGGTCGGCTTGCGCGGCCGCACGCTCACTGACTTTTGGTGCCACGGCAGCGCATATACCTATGCGCCATCCGCTGATTCGGTGCACGGGACAGCGTGTGAGTACAGTCGTACCTCTTTGGTCGGCGACACGACGGTGCGAAGCGCCAGAAGCGGCGACTGACCGGTCGAGACCGCGTCTGAGTGGGCTTGGCAGCGCAGCGCTTGGGCCTTGAACGCCGTAAAGACGAGGTAGATAATGTCACGTGTTCGATTCGAATCGACTTTGAGGTGGAGCGGCGTCGGCACGCGCGTGTCGTGGCCCATGGCGAGGAGAAAGCCGTTGGGGTGTTGCGGCGCCATGGCGATCTGCAATTCGGACGAGTAGAGGGCCTCAAACGGCGGGATGAGCGACGACTCGCAGCTAATGCGCACGCGCTTGTCGTCAATGAGCAGCGACCACGTGTCCTAGGCACATGTATGGTTCGAGGCGACAGAACAGATCATTCTTCTGTCGTACATCTTTGGCGATTTCGTGGTGGTTGCTCGGTGCAATGTGCAAATTCTACCACGCCACTTCGTCCGATCGATGCACATTTCGCGCAGACGCGTACCGTGAAGAAGGCGGTGCGGGACTCGATGATGTTTTCCACATGCGATCGGATCGTCGGATCTAGTACAGTCCATGCAACGTCGTCGTCGATCGTGGGCTTCGGTGTCGTACCTTCAACGATCGGGCCAAACTCGGCGCAGTTGACGACAACGTCACCGTCGCTGCTCGAGGCGCGCATGTGCAATAGCAGCGTCGCGCCAATGTCCTCGGCGGTTGGCTGGTACCAGTCGTCGTTGGCGAACGGCACGACGTGGAACTCGCCGCCACGCTGCGCGCGGTACCACGTGAGCGATACGTCGATGCACGACCGCTTGAGCGGCCGGCCATTGCTCACGGCGAACACGATCTGCGTGTGGTGCACGCCGCCTTGGAGGACGACGCTTTCGAGGAGCGTGCGCGGGTGGCAGCGCCCGATCGCGGCGCAGAGCTCGGCGCGGTGGCCAGGCGTGGCCGGCTCGCGCTTCCACGGGCGCCGTATTGCGTCCTTCCAGAGCGACGTCCGAGGCGTCATGGGCGCTTGCTGGTTGGTCGCTGGCATTTTCGTCGACTGTCGCCGGTCCACGCCCATGGTTCCTCCGACCACTTGCCGTTGACACAACCAACTGGCCGCCATCATGGGGCGCCGCCTCATTTTAATCACACGAAGCACCGCTATACATACAAACACCAAGTATAGTGCCGAAACCAGCCAATAAAATGACACCCAAAACCGTGGGTACGGATAGAACGACCGGATGCATCGAAATGACACGGACGCGCGATCTCGGCCTAGAGTGGGACACGACAGACCTCGACCCCACCAAGGGTCGAGGGTCGCAGCGAGGACCGAGTATAGCTAATAGAATACACCCTAGCCAGTCTTGTGAGAGACAACGTTGACTCCACCGCCAGCCTATCGCTTCGTTGCCTGTGTGGACAACTTGTCCATACTACGCATGGCAGAGAGGTTGACCATTCCTCGATCGGTACGCTAGCGTGCACGACATGGTGCCAATCATCGAGCCACAGTGCCCCGTGGCGCTTCATGCCGAGGCTGCAGTGTGCGCGCCTGTTGCGTCGCTCAAGAGCGCCAGCCACGGGCGTTTCAACACCTTGGTGGCTCATTTTAACCTACTACTACGGTGCTAAACGAAGAGCGGGCAAAGCAACGGGTCGATTGCAGCGCCGCGCTTGTGTCTCTCAGGTGGACTCGGGACATGGCGGACGCACGTGGTATGTCTCCATCGGCGGCAGTCAATGAAGGAGCGCGTTCGGTGGGCTTCGATCCGCCGACGTAACCGCTGGCACCTCTGAAAATGAATAACCTCTACCGCCGCGATACCCCAAACGATTGGCGGAAGCGCCAGCGTGTTTGCCGACCGTTTATTTGACGGCGTCTCTGATTGGCTCTCGGCACATCCAGCTAAGTGGACGCAAAAATCCAAGTTGGTTCCTGCTGCGATGACGACGACGACGACGAAGGCCAAGTTTGGGACCTCGTGGCCGGCGACCAACCCGTCCTCGGCGCCGGGCTCGTGTCCGCAGCGCACGTACGTACTGCCGGCCTCGCCGCGCTTGGCTCATGCATTTGGACTGTAGCAACCCGAAGCTGTTGAAGCTCGTCGAGCCGCATGTGGCATCGTTCGACTACATGCTCGAGGAGGGCCTCGACCTCGCCGTGCAGTCGATTGCGCCGCTGTCCATGGACGTTGGCAACAGCAACAAGATGACCATTTGGATCGAGAGCGCGCAAATTGGCTTCCCGACCACGGACGCCTCCAACAACCACGCGGTACTTGCTTGGATCCAAGCACATTCCATGGCACTCAACGTGCGATATGGAGTAGAAGGCGATGCTGCCGAGCGAGTGCCGTCAGCGTGGCATCTCGTACACGGCGCCGCTCGTCGTGACGCTCGGCCGGTCGTTTGGCGGCTCGGCGATTGAGCATCTGCAGCGCACGGTGGGCCAGATCCCGATCATGGTGCGCTCCAAGCGGTGCCACCTCGCGGGCCTCTCGCCGCCCGAGCTCGTCCAAAAGCGCGAAGAAGCCAACGAGATGGGCGGGTACTTTATTTGCAACGGCAACGAGCGCTGCGTGCGCCTCCTCCAGATGCCGCGCCGGCACCAGCTCATGGCCGTCACGCGTGGCGCGTTCGCGAAGCGCGGCGACCTCTACTCGGACAAGGGTGTCTTCATGCGCTGCGTGCGCCGCGACCAGTCGGCGGTCACGATGACGCTCCACTACCTCCTCGATGGCAACGCGACGCTCCGCTTTGGCATTCAAAAGAAGGAGTTTATGGTGCCCGTCGGCCTGCTCCTCAAGGCCCTTTACACGCTCACGGACCGCGAGGTCTACGACCGCGTCGTGCGCGGCGACACGGAAAACACGTACTTGTCGGCGCGTATGGAGCTCATTCTGCGCGAGTCCAAGCGCTTCTCGGTCTACTCGCGCGACGAAGCGCTCGCGTACCTCGGCAAGCACTTTCGCTCGGTCGTGCCCTTCTTGGACAAGGACATGTCCAACGTCGACGTCGGCAACCGGTTTGTCGACGACTATGTGTTTGTGCACATTCCGAAGGGTGAGAAGGGCCGCGCGCAAAAGGTATCGAATTCACGACCGTTTGCATGAATGCTTAGATGCGGCTAGGTCGAGCTGCTCTGCTTGATGATCCGCAAGCTGTATGCGTTCGCCAAGGGCGACATCCGCGAAGACAACCCGGATAGCGTCATGAACCACGAGCTCCTCCTGCCCGGCCACCTCTACCTCATGATCCTCAAGGAAAAGCTGCAGGAGATGCTCGTGAGCATGCGTCTCCAGATCGAACGCCAAGTCGCCGACACCAAGAACAAGGTGAGCGTCATGGACCTCGCGTACCTCAAGAAGACGTGGGAGCGCACGGCCAACATTGGCAACGCGATGACGTACTTTCTCAACACGGGCAACCTCCGCACGTCGAGCGGCTTGGATTTGATGCAGCTCGCGGGCTACACGATCGTGGCCGAGAAGCTCAACTACTATCGGTACTTTTCCCACTTTCGCTCGGTGCACCGTGGTCAGTTCTTTACGACGATGAAGACCACCACGGTGCGCAAGCTCCTTCCGGACTCGTGGGGCTTCATGTGCCCCGTGCACACGCCCGATGGGTCGCCATGCGGTCTCCTCAACCATCTGGCGGTCGAGTGCCAGCTCGTGACGTCGCCGCCGTTCACGGCCGACACGGTGCTCGGCGAAGAACAGAAGCTCGCGCGCTTCCTCGCCGACCTCGGCATGGTGCCCGCGACCGGCTACAGCGATGGCGCGTGCTTCATGCCCCACACGTACCTCCCGATCACGCTCAACGGCAAGGTCCTTGGTGGCGCGCCCGCCGAGGTCTGCACGATCATCGAGCAGGCGCTTCGCTACACGAAGGCCGTCAAGGACAAGAGCGTCCGTGTCGAGCGCGGCGTCGACAAGACGCTCGAGGTGTGTTTGATCTTGCCGGTGGTCGGTGGTCCGTTTCCGGGTCTGTACCTCTCGTGCGACGCCGCGCGCTTCACCCGCCCCGTCAAGCAGCTCCACACCGACCTCGTCGAGTACATTGGGCCGATGGAGCAAGTGTTTATGAACATTGCCGTGCTCAAGGACGACATTCGCGCGTCGACGACGCACATGGAGCTCAAGCCGACCAACATGCTCTCGCTCGTCGCGAGTCTGACGCCGTTCTCGGAGCACAACCAGAGTCCGCGTAACATGTACCAGTGCCAGATGGCCAAGCAGACGATGGGCACGCCGGCGCACTCGATCGTGCACCGAACGGACAACAAGATGTACCGGATCCAGTCGCCGCAAGCGCCGATCGTGCACAACGAGCGCCTCCGCGAGTACCAGCTCGACGAGTACCCGCTTGGCACGAACGCGGTTGTCGCCGTCATCTCGTACACGGGCTTTGACATGGAAGACGCCATGATTCTCAACAAGTCGGCGTACGAGCGCGGGTTTGGCCACGCGTCGGTCTACAAGCAGATCAAGGTCGATATTTCGCCCAACGAAAACTCGACGACCAAGAGCTACTTTGGCAACGTCAAGCCGGGCTCCGCCAACGGCGAAGTCATCTCGACGGCGCTGGACCGTGACGGGTTTCCCCACATTGGCCAAAAGATCCAGTACGGCGAGCCGATTGCGTGCCACATCAACTCGACGACCGGAAAGGAGTCGTTTGTCAAGCACAAGGAGAGCGAGCCGGCGATCATCGACCAGATCAACCTCCTCGGCAACACGGGCAACAACGCGGACTTCACCAAGGCCAGTATCAAGCTCCGCTTCGTGCGTAACCCGATCATTGGTGACAAGTTCTCGTCGCGCCACGGTCAGAAGGGTGTCATGAGTATCCTCTGGCCACAGGCCGACATGCCCTTCTCCGAGTCGGGCATGAGCCCCGATGTCATTATCAACCCGCACGCGTTCCCGTCCCGCATGACCATTGGCATGCTTGGTACATTTTGGATCTCTCTATGAATGCGTCGACTTATCAACTACGTTTTCTAGTCGAGTCGATGGCGGCCAAGGCCGGTGCGCTCCGCGGCCAGTACATGGACGCGACGCCGTTCCAGTTCAACGAGCAGAACCGTGCGATCGACACGTTTGGCGTGTACCTCAAGGAAGCCGGCTACAACTACATGGGCAGTGAGCCGCTCTACTCTGGTCTCACGGGCACGGTCATGCACGCCGACATCTACATGGGCGTCGTCTACTACCAGCGTCTGCGTCACATGGTCAGCGACAAGAGCCAAGTGCGCGCGACGGGTCCCCTCAACTCGCTCACGCGCCAGCCGGTCAAGGGCCGTAAGAAGCACGGTGGTATCCGCTTTGGTGAAATGGAGCGCGACTCGCTCTTGGCCCACGGCTGCGCGTTCCTGCTCCAAGATCGTCTCATGAACTGCTCGGACAAGCACATTGCGACCGTGTGCACCAAGTGCGGCAGCTTGCTCAGCACGCTCAACCAGCGGGCGGCCGCGAGCACGGCCGGCGCGTCCGACATCGAGGTCGCCCTCGGCGCGCGCAAGCTCTGGATGTGCTCGACGTGCTCGACGGGCGAAGGCTGCGAAGCCGTCGCGATGCCGTACGTCTTCCGGTACCTCGCCAACGAACTCGCGGCCATGAACATCAAGATGACCATGACGCTCAAGGGCGTGTAAACAAAAAATCCCGCATCTCATAGACACTGTATCCTCGGCAGCAGCACCACCACAACTTGCATAATTGAATATACTTAAACCGTTCCCACCGACCATTCCTTCCTTCCTTCCAGTACTATTAGCCTCGAGGGGGCAGGGGACAACGGCACGTGGTAGTTCGGCACGTGCTGACCACAGTTCGCGCAAGGGGTAGGGTTTCGGCAACGATCACCGCCGCATCGCCTGTGCTGTCACGTCCGACAGAGAAGCCACGAGCTGCTGCAAGGAAGAAGAAAGACTCTAGACGCCCACCGGGTGCGTCGTCGAAACAAGCCGGCGGGACACTGCCCTGTACGATCTTGCAGTGTTACAATACTGTGCCCATGCACAACCGGTATTCCCATGCACGCTCTTACTGACTACGGAATGCCTGCAGTACGAATCAAGCTATAGGAGGTGAGGCACCGTATCATTAGTCTAGCGAGTACTGTGCTATCATGCGATCGTGCGTCCAGTCGCCTGCAGCTGTCGCCTGCCCTATCGAGTCGTCTTGCAAAGCGGTTGGCAGCTCCATGGGCGTGCTACTGCAGTGCACGAGTAGTCGTCCAAGCAAGGAAGGAGCCCACTTTACTCTCATTGGTCTTTGTCGGGATGCTACTACAGTTCCGCCGCGTTCCAAGAAGATACAGGACGTGCACGGTACACTGCAACTTGAACGACGCGCTACTCACGCATCGGCACGAGGTGGCCGCGAGTTGTTACAGTGGACCTCTCGCCACTATCTCGGCACTGCAGGCGCCCTGTAGCGTGTCTCTAAGATGGATGCTAAGTCGCAGAAGACTCGACCAATGCTCGCTTCACAACAAGGTGGGCCAACATCGCGCGCTTCTCTTCAATAGACCACAGCGCTGGACGCAGAGGGGGATCGCCGTGCGTGGTCTTGTCGACAGCACGCAAAGACGAGGGTGGCGTTCGATCTCCGGACGCAAGCCGACGCTTGGACAGCGCGTATTGTCGGTTCCTCGTCGCGGCCTGTCGACATCACAGAAACCGGACGTCGCCGGCCGCGCCGCCGAGTGGCGCGACGCCATGGCCCCGAGGGCTTGATACCAATGGACTGCATAGGCTAGAGTGGTACGTGAGGGCATGCGACGGCGCGTGCGGCCAGTGGCAGGATGGCGGGATGGCAGGGTGGCGGCTTGCTGGCCGCGATCTTCGCGTTATCCGGATGACCGAAACGGTTTCGAGGATATGTTGTCTCCGCCCCGCAGTTCAGAAGTCGCGCAAGATGGAGGAGTACGGAGAGCTCGTCGTGCTCGGCTACAGCAGCTACCGCGTCGCTGGCAAGGACGACCCGTCGCCGCACAGCGCCAAGTGGCAGCCCGTGGGGTCGCCCAACTGCCACTTTCGCCTCGCGCCGAAAAAGTCAGGCAACGGCCTCACGCGCCGCCGCGCGTTCCTCGCCACCGGCCTCGGCGAGAAGGCGTCGTCCGCCGACGCAGCAAAGGCGCAGCTGCACGCGCCATCGAGCCAATTCGTGACGATTCCACTCTCATTGAGCACGATGGCCATGGTCGAGTACGTGCCCGATGCGAGCCTGGATATGTACCAGATTGGCCGCCAGCCCTCGCGCTACAACGACTTTAGCGTCCCCGGACCGCTCTACGGCGCGTCTGGTACGATCTCGCGATTCGCGGCGCGCCTTATGTGCGAGCGGAACGCGCCGTATCGGTGCCGCCTCTATGCGGGTGGCTTTGACGCGTCGCACACGGCCGCGGTGCCAGCGTCGGCGCTCAAGTACTGCGCGGCCTGCAGCACGTGGAGCAAGACACTTGGCTGCTGCCATGTCGCGCCATTGTCTTTGGCCTCTGATGGTCCCGTGCTCTCGGAGATGAAGTCCGCCCATGCGTGCGACAGCACGGTGCCAGTGGACGCCCTCACAAAGAACGGTGTCCGTCTCTGGGTTCCGGAGCAAAAGGAGTGGTTTGAAGTGTCGATGAACGGCTTCCTCTACGCAATCCAGGGCGGCGGCGGCGAGCACGGAAGCTCGTCCACATCCTTTCACCGGCCGACAGCCGGCCCCGTCCATCTCGAGTCGTTTGTATCCCATGGCTGCATCATTGACCTCGGCGGCGTCCAGCTGCAATTCCTCACAAAGCTCGCACGCCGCAAACCGTCGTTGGCGCCACCGCCATTGCAGCCATCGCTCGTCGCCCAGCTCGAGTCGCTGCATGTGCAGTGCCCCGTGCAGCTCATGCCGTTGCGTTTCCACGCCGACTGCCAATCGAGCGAGACAGCGCACGTCTTTCCTGCGTGCGGCCACGTGTTTGGCTACGACGCGCGCATTGCACTCGGGAAGGCGTGTCCCATGTGCCGCACGCCCGGTGGCATGGTGCTTCTCAAGCTCACGTCCGGAAACGGCGCCAAGTTGCACCAAGCGGACGAGCGCAACTGCGTCCCTGACTGCGTCTTCAACCCGTGCGGCCACGCTGTCGGCCTCAAGTGTGCGACGCAGTACGCATCGATTCGAATGCCCAACGGCAAGTCGATCTGCCCCATCTGCGCCGTGGCCTTGGATCCGATCCAGCCTTTTTCCAAACTCTTTTGGCACACGGACGACGACGATGAGCATGATGCTGATGCTGGTGCGAATGAGATCCAGGACGTGGCCGCTGCGTGAGACCAGAGGGAGTCGAGACGAAGGCTGCATCGCTCGGTATACATGTAGTATGTTTTAACTCTTTGGTTTCTTGTTGCGCGGCTTCTTGCTGGCTTGGGCAGCTACATTGGGCATGAGCCCGGAGGTTCGTCGGAGGCCCTTGAGCGTCCGCAGCTTGAGCTCGTCGCGCGTGAGCGGGTGCATGCCGTCGGAGACGCCGTGGTCGACCATCTCGTCTTCATCCGACGAGTAGTCTTCGAGGTTCGGTGGGTTGATCTGGAGCGGCTCGCCACCCATCGGCATCGGTGGGCCAATCCCAAGCACCGCGTGCAGTTGGTGCGACGACAAGCCATGTCCTACAGAGAGTTGCCTGCAATCCTCGATACAAATGCGTCGGTACCCAAGACCGGGTTCTCGACGAGGTCGAGGCCCGCAGCTCGCGACTTTTGGAAGTGGGCGTACTGCTGCAGAATCTCGTTGGTGCGCTGCTCGACCATGCCAAGGTACTGCATCATGTTGACGTCCGTGACGATGTTTTCGCCCAGCATCTCGGCCATGGCCTGAGCGTTGCAGCCGACGTGGTTGAAGAGGACTTGAATCGCGATCTTGACCGCGTTGATGTTTTTCTGGGCGTCGTTGTATTTGACTTCGTACTTTTCGGCCGCAGCTTCGGTGGCTACGAGTTTCGCCTCCAGGTCTTTGAGGAGCTGCTTGTGCTGGTGCGCATCGTCACCCGTCTCCTCCGAGTACTTGGCCTCCTCGACCTTGAGCGCCTACATGGATCACCATTGGAGCTGGCCTCCGGAAACGAGACACACCTCGATTTGGTCTTGGAGCTTTTCAATTTCGTTGGTTTGCTCGTTGACATAGTTGAAGAGCGAGAAATTCTGATCTTCGTTCTTGATGAACGTGTTGACGAGCTCCTCAATGTCGGTGATGCCGGTGGCCGCCTTGATTTTCGTAAACACTTCTTCGTAGTTTTGGACGCGCTCGATGCTCACTTGGACGTGGACCTTCTCCTTCGCAACACCCCACTGCTGCCGCTGGAGCTTGCGCTTCAACGTGCTGTCGTCGTCGTTCGTGGCGGAGCTCTCACGCCGGGCAACGTCCCGCAGCTGCGCTTCGCGGGCCAGCTCGGCGCGCTTCTTGCTCTCGTCCATCTTTTCCAACAAGTCGGTGATCTGGCGTCGGTGCTCCTCGGCTTCTTGGCGGTTGATTTGCTCGATCGCCTTGACCTCCATCTACATGGACAATGCAGATGATGAAAAAGGCGAAAAATGGAAACAATAACGAGCGAACCTGGGCCGCGTCGCGCTGTTCGTAGCTCAAGTTGCTGAGCTCAATGATGTTGGCCATTTGCTTCTTGCGCTCGTTGTGGTCCTTCTCGAGCTTGCGGTAAATGTTGTCAAAGATCATGCGCTCGCGGCGCAAATTGTCGATCTCTTCGCGCAGCACCTTGTTTTGCGCCAGCGCTTCGTTGAATTTCACGAGCGATTTGTCGAGGCGGTTCTCAAGGATGCGGATTTGCTTGTGGACCATGTGGTGGTTTTCTTTGGCCGCGTTCACGCCGCCCATGTGCTTGCGCTGATGCAGCACCTTGTGCTTCATGATTGTGATTTGCTGCGCAAGGGTCTCGCAGTGCTTGGCCTCGCCTGCAATTTTCTTGACGTACGCGTCGATCTGGTCTTGCATGCGCGCAATGCTCTCCGACTGCGAGTTCGCGTTGGCTTCGGTCAAGTGGCGCGTCGCAAGCGACAGCTCCGATTTCATGTCGTCGTTGTCGCGCTTGAGCTTCTCGATCACGCTTTGCTGCCGCCGCATGACCTGGTGCGACTCGTCCGAGTAGCTCTTCCGGTTCATCTCCATGTTGCGGTACTCGCGCTGGAGCTGCGAAAAGTCCACGCCGCCCTTGGTCTCCATGCTCGCCCTCGGTTCGTGCTGGCTATGAAAACGAAAAACCTACGAGCCCGTTTCGCCCGCGCCGTTTCAAGGCGCTGTTGCCACGTGCCATGCGACGACGCAGCGAGACGTCACGAATGGAGATCGCGGTCGACACGAGCGTGCTCGAGCGCAGTCGTGTCAAGCGGAAGAAATTCGCCGACCGCCAAGCCGCGGTCCTTGCCGGCGTTGGCGCGACGGCCATGGAACTCCGGCGCCGGCTCTTCAACCGCCGCCACTTGAAGTATGGTGGCAAGCCCGGCGACTTGCCGCTCGTGCAAGAAGCCAAGTCGGACAACCTTAGCATCCGCCTCGCCATCATCGACCAAGAGGCCCGAAGCCGGGCCCTCGACAGCGAGTTTCAATCGCACACCAAGCTCGAGCAGTCCTTCCGGTAGCCTGCACTCGCTGCTACGATTGGCCCTCTCTCTAGACGGATTGTAGACGACTCCATGACACGCTACATTCAAGTGCCACGGACGTGCGGGGCAAGCAAGCCAAGTTGAAAGAGCTCGAGCAGCGCCTGCGCCTCCTCCAGACAACAACCCACGACCCGCTCACACCGGTCTACGCTGCTGCTAGTGTGAGACAACTTGTCTGTACTCGTGCGTAGATTCGAGCTGTCGAGGCGGCGAAAAAAGTCGCGTTCGAGCTCGACGAACACAAGGCCGCGTACCTCCCCACGTTCACGTGCCGCGTGTGCGCGCGGGTGTGCGCGTCGGACGCTCTCTTGCGTCTCCACGAGCCATACTGCAAAGGCCTCGTGTTTCGTGAAGACGTGTTTGACGTGGCGGCCTACCGGCGGTGCCATCTCTGCTACCGGTATGTCCTCCCTGTCGCTGTCGACGACCATTTGCAAGCGTGTACGGCTGCCATGGACCGGAAACAGCGCTTGCTACAACGCCCCGAGTACGATGTCGCGGGGTGTGTGCCAGAGCCGCCGACGCAGCTGCGCATTCTAGCGGTGACGAGCCACTCGATCGAGTTGGCGTGGGACGCACCGGTCTTCACGGGCGGCCTCGTCATTTTTGAGTACGAGCTTTGCCTATCGAAAGTGGTACAGGACAAGTTCCAACGGCTCCAACACCGTCAGCACGAGCACACGTTGGTCGCACTGCCACCGGTGCGAACGTCGCGCTGGGTCGACCGCGTGCCGTTGGCGGCCACCCGCTTTGTCGTGGAAGGCCTCTCGGCCAAGACGTCGTACAGCGACATTGCGATCCGCGCCAAGACCGAAAACGGCTTTGGCGGCTACTCAGTGCCCATTGACGGTGTCGAGACGTTGGGTACTTCGACCGCTGTTGCTGTTGCTGGCATTTGATTGATGCAAGGATGTAGAGCCAACGCCGCCGAGCGTCCCGCTCTTCTTCACGCTCGGGCTCGTCACCATGACGTCGATTACGCTGAGCTGGATGAGTCCCATGGACTTGGGCGGCGGCGTTGTGGACGAGTTTGTCATTTTGTACACGACGCTCGTGCAAGTCCACGTGGACGGCGCCGACGCCTTGGACATGTCGCAGAGCGAAGAGCGCGAGTTCAAGCTCAAGTACACGCTTCCACTACTCGCCGAGCCGAGCCCAAGCGAGGCATATGCTACCAACAATGCGCTGTACAGCTTTACGATCGAGGCGCTGCAGCCCGGAAAACTCTACACCAATATTCGCGTGTACGCCGTGACGCGGGACGGTCTCTGCAGCCCCGAGACGGTGGCCCTTGAACCTGTCCGCACGCTCGGTAGACACTTTTTAGTTGTTTTAACTCTATCTTTTGCACTGTAGTGGCGGGCAAGGAGTTCAAGCTCATCGCCGAGCTCCAAGAAGCCATCAATAGCCGCGCGACGTACATCGATTCGGCCTTTTACAACGGTTTTCCGCAGCGCTACGAGCGCCTCTACTACTTGCGCCTGCTGGCCAAGACGATCAAGGCGCACCATCCCACGCTCGCCGACCGCGTCGATGCCATGCTGCCACTCGTAGACGACTCGGACTCGGACTCGGACTCAAACACGGACGAGGAGGAGCCGCCGGCGACGCCTGCGATGCTAGTTGTCGAGGAAGAGCGGCCCAAGACAGCTGCCGAGATGGTTGCCGATGCCACGGCCAAGCGCTTGGAGACACAGAAAACCCGACGCAAGCAATTTCAGTACCGACTGCACCAGCTGCGGCACCATTTGGACGTGCTCGCACACAACATTGACTGGGCTGACGACCGCACGACGATCTTGCTCTCACTCATTGCTGCCGCCGAACAGCGCATTCTCGACAAGCAAGCCGAACTTGAGCGCGCCAAAGCGTTTCGGGGACCGTCGATGGACTCGATCGTCATGCATGGTACACTTATCGTGTTTCGTTTACAAAATGTACAATGTGTCATGCTCTAGGTGGACTGCAACATTTCAAAACCAAGGAGCTTGTTCAGGCCCTCGAAGAAGAGCTCGACGTTGAGCACTTTTACATCAGCGACACAAAAGAGGAGCTCCGGCAAATCGAAGACCAGAAAAACGCCGACGTACGCAGCTTGGCGGCCAAGGAAGCACAACTTGTGGCGCGGCAAGCCGCACTCGAGACGTTTGAGACGGACTGCGAACTCGACGCGTTTGTGGCCGAGCGCGGGGCCAAAGTCCTCTTACGCTTGCAGTCGCAGTCGCTTGCCTACGTCTATGACAACTGGACGCGCTTCGTCACGCAGCGCAAAGCGGCCCGCGCCGTGGTTGCCAAGGTCGTGACGCGCCTCGAACAGAGCCTTCTTCGTCCCGCGTGGCGGTACAGCGTCATCCGATCGATGCGTTGTCGACACGTCGTTGGTTTGCGTAGATCCTGGGTCGTCTTTTGGGATTTTGAAAAAAATAAGGAGGTCGCCCCCGATGGTGTCGTCAGTCTCGGTGGTCTCGGCTTGAAGGCGGTCCATGTCAACCGAATGCTCATGCAGCAAGACTGCTTTGCAGCGCTGCATGCGTGCCGCGACGTGGCCTCCGCCCTCATGGACGCTGGCCGCACCAACGACGAGCGCGCGGCCAAAGACCGCAATGTTTTCGAGAAGGAGCGCAAAAAGCTCGCCCTAGCTGCCAGCATACCCCAGGTACGCGACAGATCGGTACCACAAGGTGTCAGCTTTCACCTTCAATCTAGTCGTTATCGACCCTGTGGACCCAAGGAGGGACGCAACTGGACATTGGCGACTACGGAGGCGCTCTCTTCACCTACGAAAAGCTCGTCGATGCACTCCCCAACGACGCTGATCGATTCAATCAAGTGCGAGTTTTATACCACATTGACGCATGTATCAAATGTCCTATGCTTGTGATAGACACAATTGGCCAACGCACTCAATCACATTGGTCGGGTGGCCTTTCTACTCAAGCGGTACGAGAAGGCGATGATTGCGTTCGAGCGCGCTGTCGGGATCTGCGACCGCATCGGAGACCCCAAAGAAACAGCCATTTCGATGCGGGGGCTCGCCGACTGCCACCTCGTGTCGCGCGGCTTCAAGCCCGCGCTGCAGCTCTACATGAAGGCGTGCAGCGCAGCCGAAGACGTGAGTGACGTGCCGACGCAGATCGCTGCGCACCACGGCGTCGCAGCCTGCTACCGGGCGTGGGACGACACGCTCTTGGCCAACGAAGCCGCGGCAAAAGCCCGGGCGCTCGAACGCCGCATGGACGACAAGGTCGATCACATCGAGCACGCTCTCGACGCGCTCAAAGCCAAGCTCATCACGGTACACCATAAAACAGTGGTGTGTACTATACATTTTGGACCAGGTCAGTGCCAAGGTCGCGGCGACGTTCCAGCTCGAGCGCGTCGGTGCGATCGTGCCGAAATTGCGTGCGGAGCGGCTCCAATGCAAGATCACGATCCTCGAAGAGGAAAAAGTCCTCGGCGCGCTTACGTCGCTCGTCGAGTCGAAAGCAGCGCTTCTGGCTCAAGGTCGCGACGACCTTAAGCGCAGTGAAGTGAGCGACGCCGAGTACGTTGATTCGTCGGTCTTTCTCGGCGTCTCGACGCGGTATGCGATCAAGGACTTTACCGAGAAATTACGCGTCTTTATGGACCGTCTCCGGGTGGCCAAAGCCGCGATCGAAAACGAGCAAACGAATGCGTCGACGCGCATCACCAACGAGCACGAGCGCATTAAAGAGGTATTTCTTTTGATTTTAATTGGATTTTGATGTACAGTATTGTCATATCTAGTGCGAGGACGAACTCGTCATTGAGACGGGCGATCTCATGCGCCGCGTGCGCGGAAAAGACGCGTTTCGGTGCTTTCGCTTCAACGCGGTCAATGCGATCTACAAGGACGTCCTGGGTCATGCCAGTGGCGGGGTCTCAACGTGCGTGGCCAGTGTGGGCCCCACGCTGCTTGTCTACGACTTGCACACTGGTGTACGTACCCCAATTGCATTTGTTTTGGTGACCATGTGGGTAGGTGTGTATGGGCCAAGGGGTCGGGGACGCAAATACCGACCCGAACGCGCCGGTGCACCTTGGTGGCATTGAAGGCCACCTCAAGATGATCATGTGTGTCTACGCACTCAACGACCATGTGTACACGGGCAGCATGGACTGCTCGCTCATTGTGTGGAAGCTCCTCGACGGCAATCAGCCGTCCTTTGTGCACCGCGTTGACGAGTTTGACGCCGCGGTGATGTCAGTCACGGCGACGTTGCAGTGTATCTGCGCGGGCACGGCCGACTGCACACTTTATGTATGTAGACCTACTATGTGTACACGATTGTCTATCGACTGACGTCTAGGTGTACGATGCCACGTCGTTTGCTCGCATCGCAGTCGTGCCGTCGGCCCACTACCGTACCATCACGTACTTGGTCATGGACGCGACCTTGCTCGCGTCCGGCGGCGCCGACAATGAAATCCGACTCTGGCAATTCTCACTCCAAACCTCGGCCGAGAAGCGGTACACCAAGCTGGCGCGCCTTCGACCCGAGCGCGACGGCCACGAATGGTACCTGTCATCGTGACAGCTCACCCATTATTGTAACCGTCGTTGTGGGTAGGGTCCGCGGGCACGTCGACCCTGTGTCGTGTGTGCAGATTGCGGACAACGAGATTGTGAGCGGCGACCGCGGCGGCCGCATCGTGCTCTGGGACTCGGTCAAAGGCAGCATTCGCCGTGAGATTCGCAAAGCACACGAAGCAGCGATCACGTGCCTCGCGTTCGACACGCTGCGCGTCATCAGCGGCGACGCGTCGGGAAAGATCTCGATCAGTGACGTCATCAGTGGCCTCGTGCTGCAGACGCTGCTCGGACACACGGCGCGCGTTCTTGATGTCCAAGTCGATCGGACCATGCTCCTGAGCTGCTCGGAAGATGGCAGCTTGCGACAATGGACGTTTCAGTCGCGTGATGGCAGCGCGTCACGCGGCCACCGGTATCATATTCTGGGCGCGGGTGAGACACTGCGGTCACTCTCGCTGCAGTATCACACGAGTGTCAACGATTTGCGGCGCTGGAACAACATTGTGGACGTGACGAAAATGTACCTTGGCCAGCAGCTTCTTGTGCAGACAACAATCGTCGAAACAAAAGTCGTCGAGCCCGTCTCGGTCGTCTTTGGAAAGCTCGCGCTGGAAGAAACTAGCTTCTTGCTGAGCAACCGCCGCGGTAAAGCATCGCTCGACGACCGAATTCGGGAAACCACCGACCGTTTTGAGCGTGCCCTCAAGACGGGCGACGCGAGTGACCCTGTAGCCGAGGAGAGCGAGGAAGACACCAAGTCTGCAGACAACGACGACGACGACGATGACGACGACGACGATGACGACGACGACGACGATAAAGACAGTGAAGACCAAGGCGACGATGACGGCGACGCGCCGGAAGGCAACGAGCCCGACGATGAAGCGTGACGATCTCTTGCATTGACTGTGAAGGGCTGTTTTTGCCAAATATCGGGACCGCCTTGGCGCTAGGATCTTTAACATTGCTACGCGGATAAGAGACCAACTGTTGAAATACCTGATGTTCAGGACAAGTGGTACACCAGATGAGTCTCTCGTGTCGTCGCGAGAGCCGCCCATTTCAGTCGCTCGAGGTTGACAACGAGACTGAGCAGAGTAGCGTTCTTTGATGACGATGTATACAAATATGCCGGAATGCGAGAGATAAAACGCAACTTGAATCTCTTTTTTGATTGGCTTGTTTTGAGAATGCGCATCGAGCACGTGGGGACCATTGCGTGGGGACTGGAGACGTTCGAATTGCCAGATGGGATGTAGAAAAGCCCAGTTCCCGTTAGATTGAATATCCCGCAGTAAAGCGTTTACTCGTACTAATCTTTCGCCTTTTACTAAAGATTACCGTGGACGTCTTACAAACAATGCGGCTTCACTAATTTCTGACCTCCCTCTGGGAGGACCTACTTCGTCGCTTAGCTCTCCTTCAACGCCACCTTCCCATCTTTGTTCGTTCTTTGCTCCAACACAACAGTACCTCGTGTCAATTTATCGGTATCTATACTAGCGCATCGAAAACGTTCAGCTACCTCCCGGTTAAACCAGCATCCAAATTTATACCAGCAGCATCACCTTGGTGTAGTTTGATGTGGCAACTCGCACGCACCCTGCGGCTATTTTTACTCGTTAATCGTAATGCCGTCCAAGGCTCGGCGGCCAAAGCCGTCCACGACCAAGGCCATACCCAGTGCCAAGAAGCCCAACTCCAACACGAAGCTCCCTGCGATCGACCCGAGTGCAGTCAGCTCAACAACTACTCCGTCCATTGACGCCATCGCTAACGTCGTTGCGCCAGAGAGGTTGCCGCCCCTCGACGCACCGCGCAGTGACACAACAAGTGCTATGGCACCAGTCGACGCGCCTGCTCGGACCTCGGACACAGAGCCCGATGGTATCGCAGCGCTAGGTGGCGTCGAAACGGGCGACGTCATTTTGGTCTACGAGCTGTACCGCGAGCCCTTTCCCATCGAGAATGGGGCAATCGCAACCAGTGCCATTGACGAGGCGTATGCGCTTTCGTTTGTGATGCCCGCTTGCCACATCCACCTCTCGGTGCATGCCCCCGCTGAGAAGAGAGAGCGCGATATCCAAGGCGACGCCGTCTACTTGCCCGAGATAGCCCCCGGTCTCATTGGCACTCTCTGTGCCAGCGCAACGTACTACGTCTACGTGACCGAGGACGCAGCGACGTTGCAGGCGGTACCTCCATCAACGACGCAACGCGGGTCCTTTCAAGAGCTGACGCTCGGCGACGGCCGCGGCTTTGATTCGTGCACATGCATTGAAGGCACGCCGTGCGTTGATGAGGGCGGCTGCCGCAACTGGCGTAGTCGCTATGCGATTGCGACGGAACATGGTTGGGAGGGATTTGGCTTGGAAGGGAGCTTGGAATAGTAAGTTAACATTAGAATATATACGGCAAATGGAACCCCGCTACGCAAGGGCCGGGCATAGATAATGGCATAGACGGGTGTGCATGCGCTGCAATCGGGACGGACGACCCGAGTTCGCCGAGTGGGGCGCAGGCACGTAGATCGAGTGCACCGAGTACAGGTCTCGCGTCGGGCACGTCGCTTCGTCAATGGCCTCGTGCCAGTTGAGGAGCGTGGCCTCGAGGTGCGCGACCACGTTAACATGGCCAAAGTCGGCAGCGTACGCAAGCGCTTTCCGCAGCGTGCGCGGCGAGACGCGCGGCGCGAGCTCCTCGACGATTTCCAAGTGGCCTGCCGCTGCGCCATAGACAATGCTGTCGCACACACCGTCGTAGTGCACAGTGGCGGCGCGACGACCGAGCATGTACTGCAGCATAGCGACGTTGCCTTCGGCCGCAGCAGCCTTGACCAAGCTCGTCGTGTGGCAGGGCACGTTGTAGCGCTCGACGAGAATCTGCAGCACGTCGAGCCGGTTGGCGTCAATCGCGCGCTCGACGTCCGCCACGGACGGCACGACCTCGGGCTTCTCGAGCAGCATGTGCTCGTGGCCCGCAGCAAGCATCTCGAAGGCGTTGTCCCAGTCGCGAAACGCCTTGCCGGGGAGGAAGGTCGCGATCAAAAGGAGAAGCTCCGGGGTGCCGAGGACGAACTGCGCGCTGTTGTGCATCATGGTTTCTGTTTGCGACTGAGACTCAAGTGCTCATGGCTGGTGAGAGCAGAGAGCGCAAAATACGAGACAGTGCCCCTTTTCTCTGCCATCGTCGATGACGGTCTCGCGATATGAAAGAGACATTTGGTTTGAGGAAATACATAGCTCATCAATTGGCGAAGGAAGCGTTATAAAACGAATGAATTTTCGTACGGTACACCCTACAAGCTCTACAAGCTTGCCACGTTTGGCGCCAAGTGCAATAAAAAGTGCAATGTGGATCGAATGATGATGTGGACCCGTCAATTGTCTACATTTGAGATGCACACGCCAGCCACTTGTACACGTTTGAACGCACGTTGAAGCGATGGCGTGCTACTTCCCGAATAGCTTCCCGATCTAGCTTTTCCAAGAATATGCACTGCACTCCCTGCACGACGTTCGAATGTGCAAATCAGAAATCAGATCTGTGCGGTATCCGGATATCCAGGTGCCGTCATGGAGTCCTGGATCGACATCACAGGTATATTGGATCGTCTCGAGTTTCATTGCTTAGCGCGATACAAGACGCAAGGACTTCCATCTTGTTACTTGCAAGTCGCAGTTGCCCGTATAGACCTTCCAGCATGCAGCTTGCCAGCCTGCCGACTGTGCAGAATCACACCACTGGCTTTATGCGGACGCGTTCGATGCGCTGGATCCAGCGCTGTACGTTGCGGATTCGTAGCTCGAAGAAGGATACGTCACATGATTGGTGGGAAATCGAAGCAATTTGCTGCTTACACGACGCACTCGAAAAGGTCATGGCGAGCGTCCTCGCGTCGACCTGCGCCCAGCGCACGGCGCTCTTCGCCAAGTCGCTCGACGCGCTCTCTTCGTACAGCGTCTGCTCCATCGTGAAGCAGCTTGGCGCCAACAAGTTTGATTCGAAAGCGCTCCAGAGCAACGACTGCAAGAAGCCGGCGTGCGTGAGCGTGCTCGAGTCGTTCAAGTCGACGTTTGTCGGCTGCATGCTCACAGACATTGCCGACGTGGCGTCCGTCGACATGGCGCGACTGAAGAGCTACTGCGGCGGCATTGATGCGTCCTATGCGCCGGGCGCAGCGTCGCCGCAGCCGCTGCCTGAAGCGCCACCGCAAGACGCGGCCGTCGACAGCCCCATGCGCGGTGGCCTCAGTACGACGATCATCATTGCCATCACATGCGTTATCATCGCTGCGATCGTCGTCGCCGGCTACGTCTATTTGCGCATTCGACGCGGCGCGGCCTCGGCGACCTTGTACACGTCGCCACCTCCGATGCAGACAAGCAGCGATCCATATGCGTCCGTGCTAAAGCACGGAAACGCCGGGTCGCAGTCCAACACGCGGACGAGCGAAAGCAGTGCATCGAATCCTGGCGCTGACGCCTCGACCTTGGACTTGTGCGATCTCGACCTGTACCGCATCTCACCGCGCGACGTCACGCTGGACAAGTCGCTCGCTCAAGGTGCGTATGGTGAAGTGTGGCTCGGCACCCTCGATGGACACACGGTTGCCGTCAAGAAGCTTTTGAACCACCGGCGAACACGGGACGAGCTGCAAAAGTTCATTTACGAGATTGCGCTCGTCGCCAAGTACGCACCGCAACTCTTTACACATAGTGTCCACGCCATATCAACCATATACATAGGATGGAGTCGCGCTACGTCGTCCAGTTTATCGGCGTCGCGTGGACGCGCCCGAGCGATATGATGCTCGTGACCGAATACATGGATGCTGGGGACCTCCGCAACCTCCTCCAAGCGACGGCGACGACCCGCACGTTCACATGGACCAAGAAGGTCCACGTCGCCCACCAGATCGCGGAAGGGCTGGTGTATTTGTCATCATTCTCGAGCCAAAGGTCATTCACCGCGACCTGAAATCGCGCAATGTGCTCCTCAACACCAAGATGGACGCCAAGTTGACGGATTTCGGCGTCTCGCGCGAGACAGACGACGCGACCATGACGCCGGCATGGCACGTACCGCTGGATGGCGCCGGAGGTGCTCCAAGACGGCCACTACACCGAGTCGGCCGACGTATTTTCGTTTGGCGTGATCCTCGCCGAGCTCAGCAACGAGATTGTGCCCTACTCGGACTTGCGAAATGTCAACGGCAACCCGTACACGGACACGGCGATCATGGCCAAGGTCATGGTGGGCGAGCTCCAGCCGACGTTTGCGCCCGACTGCCCTCCTTGGTTTCGCGACCTGGGGCTGCAGTGCATGAGCCGCCACCATGCCGATCGGCCCACCGCCATGGAAGCCTCGTTCAAAATACAGACGGAGCTCCGGCTACTCAAGTCGTCCTCATAGTTGATAGCATATAATTAAATGGTGTCGGGTGTACATCATGTCTTTCGCACGCACCTCCACACTCGGGAGTGTCCGAGGTGAAGGCGCCTCATCACAAGCTGCTGTTGTCGATAACACTGACAAGCCACGCTTTAGGATTCGCTCCATTGCTCAATCGGCCTCGTGCACAAGCAGCTGCACATGATCGCGACCGCACACAGTTTGGCGCGAACTGTTGGATGCATCCACCACGACCGCTGTACCCAGATGCCGAGAGGCAGGTGCAAACCTGCATTCGTGATTGACGCGCATACACTCTCTATGCCTGTCTGGTGAATTCGAGGGTGACATCATTTGACGATTGGAGATGTGGACCTCGTTCGGCGTTGCCGTCATCGAGCTCGTGCTCAGCTATCTCCAGCTCATGCCGTCGGGCACACCCGATTGGGTCCTGCTCGCCGCCCGGTCGTCGCTGCGGTCGCCTGCCGCCCCGATTGTCGCCAGCACTGGCGGCGCCTTGCCCCAAAGCACTGCCGTTGGCGCCGGGCCTTTCCACTGGTCCTTGTGTCCCGACCACGCTGATGACGCCCGGTACCAGTGCGGCTACCTCACTGTGCCGCTCAATCACCTGGACCCGACCAACAATGCGACTCTCGATATCGCGGTTCAAAAGTACGTCTCGAACGCGACGGCGCCACTGGGGACGGTCCTCCTCAACCCCGGCGGTCCGGGCGGCGCTGGCACAACCATGGCAACACCTGCGATCGCAGACATGACGGGCGGTCAGTACGACGTCCTTGGCTTTGACCCGCGTGGCATTGGCAAATCGCGCCACCTCCGCTGCTCCAAGAACCGGTTCACAGCAGCCATTGAAGGTGCGGCACTCGCCAATGCCGACCTGGTCGGCACCTCGGAGTCCACGATCGACGCCTTCGTCTCCAGCAACTATGCGCTGCCGATTGCGCGCTGCCACCTCTACGACGGCGACTACCTCCCGTACCTCTCGACCGCGTTTGTTGCCCGGGACATGGACCTCATCCGCGCCGCACTCGGCCAAGATCTCATGCACTACTATGGCATTTCGTACGGCACGTACGTAGTACACATCGACTGGACGCATCGAGGGGCTCATCGGCTGCTAGGTTCCTCGGGGCGACATACGTCAACATGTTTCCGAACCGTGTCGGCCGCGTCGTGATCGACTCGGTCTTGGATCCGGAAGTGTACACTGGCCCCGTCACAAACCTGCTTTTGCGTTCGTACTCGGACAACGACGCGAGCTTTACGGCCTTTACAGACCAGTGCGAGGCCGCGGGCCCACTGCATTGCCCACTCGCGGACGCCAACGCGACGCGCCCGTACCTCATGAAGCGCCTCCAGGCCTTTCTGGCAGCGGTCGAGACCAAGCCGCTGCTTTTCAAGGGCGGCGACGACGTGGTGCGCGTGACGGCGAAGGAGATTCGACAAAATATCTTTGGCTCCATGTACTCTCCGCATGCTGCGTGGCCGCCGCTGGCGGCTACCCTCCACGCGATGCTCAACGGAACGTACGAGTCGCCGAGCACCAACTCGAGCTGCGCGACACTGGACGCAGACCTCGATGCTGGCATGGCGACGATCGCGTACGTTGGCAACGACGGCGCGCCGTCCAAGGGCCTCAACTGGACCGCGACGATCCAGGCAGCGCAGAAACTCGTGCCGCTCTCAGGCCTCGTTGGCTTTGTCAACTTGGTCGCTGTAAAAGCGTGGACCGCCCGCCCCGTCGAGCGCTTCACGGGCCCGTGGACGCACAAGTTGGCCAACAAGGTGCTCGTCTTGACCAACCAAGTGGACCCGGCGACGCCGATGCTGAGTGCGCAAAATGTACACCGCCTTTTGGGCAACGACAATGCGGTGCTTGTGACGCGCGAGGGGTATGGCCACGGCGCGCTCTTCAGTCAGCCGAGCACGTGCATCCACAAGCTCGTGGCGGCCTACTACTCCAACGGGACGCTGCCGTCGACGACGTTTTGTACGATTGACGCGACGCCGTTCGGCCCCGCGTCGCGACTTTCGGATGCGATGCATGCCATGATGACGCTTTCGACGAGCATCGCCAAGCCAGCGCGGATGTACTAGTAACTCGCATCGAGAGTACGCACCATTGCGTGCTTGCTGAGAAGGACCGACGAATATCATATTGATACAGTATAAGCACGTGAGAGAGATGACATAGTCGATGATATGACTGACGTGTGATCGTCTTGGATTGCTTGCGACGCCTTCATTGCTTGCATCGCTTACAGAGCTCGTACGAACGGGCTGCTGCTGCACCTGATCACCTTGCTCCAGCCCAAAAAGCCTCTCTGGGCGCTCTACGGCTGGTGCCATGCCTTCGAGTGGCTGGACTGTCGCCGTGAAGTCGTCTCGTTTCAAGACGACTCTGATGCGATTGCATCGATATCGTCGGGTGCCATGTCGATGCGGACACCGCCGCGGGATCTTTAATTGTGCGCTCATGAGCGGTCACGTAAGCCAAACACGTACTGTGTTGACTGGGAGTAAAATTTAAATGCAAGACCTGGCTGCTTACCAAACGTGGCTCCATCTGATATTTGGTACTAAAGAAACACAACCAGAAGCTCGACTCACAACAGACGGCATGTCTGGCAGTGCCCAGACGCCTTGGACCTGGAACAAGACATCGTGCCTAACCCATAGAATGTAATTCCACTGGCCCCGACACAACTCTATCGAGCGTCGAGAAGCACCACGTGCTCTTGGGCCGGACACACCACCACCACGAAGCAAAACTGAGCAGGGGAGCTGTGTTGAAAATCACCACCTTTGTTGAACACTCTTTCGATTGGCTCCGAAGCGAAATGACGTGCATTCCGTACCTACAATCTGCCGCGTCAACGCTCCTGCACCATAGGTGATATCAGTCAGTAGGCAATTCCGTTCGCCATGGTCGCGCTGTCATCTCTCGCCGTCGCATGGACGCAGCTCCTGAGCAACTACGCGCAGCTCTTGCCGTCAAGCGCCGCCGATTGGGCGCTCTTGGCCTACAATGTTCTCGATCGTCCGAGTTCTCCTAGAGTCTCGACACCCCATGCGGCGTCCGTCGGCACTGCCGTTGGCGCCGGGCCTTTCCATTGGTCCTTATGCCCCGACCATGCTGATGACATGCGGTACCAGTGCGGCTACCTCACTGTGCCGCTCGACCACTTGGATCCGACCACGAATGCGACACTCGACATTGCCGTTCAAAAGTACACGACGAACGCGACGCCATCGCTCGGCACGATCCTCGTCAATCCGGGCGGTCCCGGCGGTCCCGGCACGGGCATGGCCATCCCGCTCATGGCGACGATCACAGGCGGTCAGTACGACATTCTCGGGTTCGACCCGCGCGGCATTGGCAAGTCACGCCCGATGCAATGCTCCAAGAACCGGTTCACGGCCGCGATCGAAGGCGCTGCGATCGCCGACCTCGAGTCGCCACTCGCCCACGGCTTCATCTCGGACGCCGAGGCTGACGCCTACGCCTCCAACTATGCGCTGCCGATCGCGCGTTGCCACCTCTACGACGGCGACTACCTCCCGTACCTCTCGACAGCGTTTGTTGCCCGGGACATGGACCTCATCCGCGCCGCACTCGGCCAAGACCTCATGCACTACTACGGCGTCTCGTATGGCTCGTACGTGCACTCGATGCAGCGAGTACACCTGTGCTCACGCGTCGTCTGTCGTAGGTTCCTCGGTATCACGTACGCCAACATGTTTCCTCAGCGCGTCGGCCGCTTCGTCATTGATGCGGTGCTCGACCCTGAGCTCTACACGGGTCCTGCGCCCGCGCTCATGGCCGGGTCCTTTCGCGACACGGACAGAATTTTTGCGGGTTTTGCGGCCGACTGCGAGGCCGCGGGCCCGCGTAATTGTGCGCTCGCCGATAGCAGTGCGCCGCGGCCCTATCTCTTGTCGCGCTTGCGTGCGTTCTTGGCCAACGTGACTGCGTCGCCGCTGCTCGTGCCCGGCGGCGATGATGTGGTGCGGCTCACCGACACTGCCGTGCGCAACCTCATCGTGCCGCACCTCTACTCGGCCATGCGCTGGCCGCAGCTCGCACTCGAGCTCAAAGCGCTGATGGACGGCACGTACTCGGCGCCTTTGAAAAATGCCTCGTGCGACGACTTGGATGCGGACACTGGCGTCGGCATGGCGTACCAAGCCTACATTGGTAACGACGGCGACTGGGAGGGGAACGCCAAGGCCAACTGGACGAGTGCGCTCCGCTCCGTGCAGAACGCGACCCGCGTGCTGTTTGATCCGGAGATGAACAACATCATGGCCGTCAAGTTTTGGAAGACGCGGGCCGTCGAGCGCTACGATGGCCCGTGGGGGAAAGCGTATGCCAACAAGGTCGTCATCCTCAACAACGAGCTCGACCCTGTGTGCCCGCTCCACTCTGCCCAGCACGTTCGCGACCTCATGGGTCCAATGCACTCTGTGCTCGTCACGCGCGACGGGTACGGCCACGGCGCGGCCGTGAGCCAGCCAAGCGCGTGTTTACACCGCATTCTCGTCGACCTCTACTCGAATGGATCCTACCCCGTCAACGACACGCGTTGTGGCGTGGACCACGGACCGTTCGACGCACCGACGCTTCCAACGACGTTGCTCGATGCCATGACGCGCCTCGCAACCATGCGGATCCGAAAGTAATTTTGTTCCGTGTGCATACATTGTCACCTCTTCGTTTTGGTGCTTGGCGCCGAGGCGAGACGCTCACAGGGTCGGTGTTGCGCCGTACTAGTACAGTGGCTCGGGCGATGGTACTAGCGCCCAGTCGGTGGCCGCTGCTTGCATCCGCGATGGCCAAGCTCCTGCGCAACGAGAGTGTCGATATCGTGTCGTGGCGAGATAACGTCGAGTGTCCTTCGTCCAGCGCAAGTGCGTGGCGCGACATCGCTCGTCTTCCGTTGCTTGCGTCGCCACAGGTCACTTATTCCGAGAAGCCATCGGCCCGTAGCATGCCACCGGTCTCGACAACGTATCGTCGTCGTATCTTGGTTCTGGCCGCGGAGCTCCACGCATGGGCGACCAAGGCGACAGCAGATCACATCGTTCGTATGCTCAGCGTCGCCAACGCCGCGCTCGTCAGCAGATCACATCGTTCGTATGCTCAGCATCGCCAACGCCGCGCTCGTGGTACGCGACGGCTATGGTCACGGCGCTAGAGTGAGCCAACCGAGTCGCTGCGTGCATGCGCTTCTCGCCGCGCTCTGCACCAACGGCACGTATCCCTTCGAGCGACGCTGCACTGTGGACGCGCGGCCATTCCAGATGCAGTTCGAGGTGCTCTTGGACCCCGCGTGAAGGCCATGTATACGGTCGCAGCTGCTCTCCATGGCCATTCCTGAGGTGGCCTACTAGTGCTTGCCATCTTTTGAATCTTGATTACGCAAGACACCATTTCTCTGTTCTTTTTGCTCCGTCTTGATCGCCCAACATGATCGATGGATGCCGCGCACGATGCCGTGGCTGTGCCGAGGCTGGCGATGGTCCGGCGTGCACTACAGACACGTGGCAGCCTCCTGGCCCGCGCTGACATTGCCCTTTCTGTGAGGTTGAAGTTGGCCGATAAAAATAGCACCAATCACGACACGTCGAATATCTCAGATATCGAAGGGCCGCCTCGAAAAGAACAGTAGATCAGCATGGCGCCGGCCTGCGACATCGCGGCCGACGCACTTGGCATCTTTCTGGAAGGCCTTCTCCTGCCTTGCGAGACACTTCTGGCCCTACTCGTGTGTAGCCTCTCGTCCGCCGAGCCGGCCATCCACCACTACGCACTGGCAAACATGAGCACCAAGACGACGTCCGAGACGCTGCCAGCGACGCTTACGACCGCCTTGCCGCGCCTTCACGTGCGGTCGCCGGCTAAAACCAAGCAGCAGCAGGCGCGGCCATCGATGCTCGACCTCTTCTCCGAACCATCCTCCTCCGAGACGCTCGTGCGTGGCCTCTCGTATGCCACAGACGGCAAGAAAGTACCGGCAGGCGACTGCCTCGGAACGCTCCTGCATGTCGACTTGTGGAAAGCGACCGACGAAATGCCTGGCCGACAAGACCACGTCGCAGAACTCGACTTGCGCCGCCCGTCGAGCCTCCTCGCCGCGAGTGCATCGGCCGACCCCGGCGACACCATCTTCATTGTCAACCTGCAGGTAAAGACGTGTCGGCTGCTGTCGTCGCCATCCATAGCGGGATCGATCGTAGGTGCCCGGCACGCCCTTTGTGCATGTTGTTTCCTATTGGCGACTTTCCGCCGAGGCGCTAGCAAGTGACGCCAAGTTTGCAGGGCTCTTCACCCGATTCCAAAGCAACGAGCCCGAGGCGCAGTCGTTCCAAGACGCGCGCTTCAAGCTCGTGCCAACGATCGTTGATGGCCCGTGGCTCATCAAGGCCGCCGTGCCGCAGAAGCCAGCAATCACTGGCAAGAAGCTCACGCAGCGCTACTTCGTTGGCAGCAACTACGTCGAAGTCGATATGGACATTGGGTCGAGCGCAATCGCGTCCAATATCGTGAGCCTCTGCCGCGGGTTCGTTGAGTTTGCCATGACATGTCATCCTCATCGAGCCTTATTAGCTACGCCGAGCGGCTCGTTGTGGACTTGAGTTTGACTCTACAAGGCAACAGCGACGCCGAGCTGCCGGAACGCATTTTTGGGTCGGTGCGCTTTTCACACTTGGATTTAACACTGGCGACGGCGATGCCACCGCGGTCGCCATGACCGCAAGACGGGCGACAGTAGTATGTAGTACATCCGATTGTAACCTTATGGCAACACCTAACCATCGTGTGAGCGTCGTTTCAAGAAGGTTGTGTCGTCGTAATACTTTGTACGGGTTGAGGATGCCGTTCGGATCAAACACGCGCTTCATTTGCTGCATCATGCGGATGGCCTCGGGCGACTTGGACAAGTGCAAAAAGTGCGGCTTGTGCGTCCCGATGCCATGCTCGGCGCTGACGCTGCCCCGGCGCTTGGCTACATCGCATATATTCTGTCAACTATATGCCGTGATCAGATAAGACAACCTGTCCACTCGAAAAGGAAGGGTTCGAGCGCCTTTTGCACTGCATCGTCGTATGCGAGCGTCGAGATGTTGAGGTGGATGTTGCAGTCGCCGAGGTGCCCAAACGCCACGACCTTGGCGTCATGGCTGGCGAGTGCGGCACGTGTGTCGTCGACGATCGCATAGTACTCGTCGATCGGAATCGAGAGATCGTACTTGTACACGTGGCCGCGCGAGCTCAGCGAGAGTGTAATGTCTTCGCGAATACCAAAGAGCTTCTTGGCTTGCGCTGCGTCTTGGGCCACGGTCCCGTCGACGACCGTGCCAGCCTCCATGACCTGCTCGAGGTACCCCTCGAGCTTCTCCATGTCGTGCGTCTCGTTCGAGCCCGAGGTCTCCAAGAGCACGTAGAAAGGGCAGTTGGAGCTCAACGGATCCGAAAGCGACGGCTGCTGCGACATGACCATGTCCAGCGATGCGCGGTCCATAAACTCGACGGCCGAGAGGATCTCGCCAAGGTTCTTTTTGGCCTAATGCGATACTGCAACGTGAGCAGCAAGAACGAGAGCGTGCGATGTCTACCTGCACAAAAGCTTTCTTGACGTCCTCGAACGTTTCGCAGCCAAGGAGCGCGACGTTGACCGCCGTCGAGCGGGGCGGCGTAAGCACCGAGAGCTTGGTGATCACGCCGAGCGTGCCCTCGGACCCGATGAAGAGCTGCTTGAGGTCGTAGCCCGTGTTGTCCTTGCGCATCGTGCTCAAGCAGTCGACAATCTACATGTTGGGTACGTGAAATGAAAATATTCAATCGATTGTGCAAAGGGGTGTACCGTGCCGTCGGCGAGGACAGCTTCGATGCCGAGGATCGAGCCATGGAGCGACCCGTAGCGCAGGAGGCGAAGGCCACCTGCGTTCGTCGCCGCGTTGCCGCCAATCTGACACGTGCCCTTGGCGCCGAGGTCCAGCGGCATCATATAGCCGTACTTGCCAGCATACGCATCCAGGTTTTCGAGGATGCAGCCAGCCTACGTCCATTGTCCGAACGTTCACGTCATCGACAAGATGGCGGGTCTACCTGGCACACGATGATGCCCGACGTCTCGTCAAACGCTTCGACTTGGTTCATGTTGCCGAGCGAGAGGATGATCTCGTCGTGGACGGGCACGCTGCCGCCGACGAGGCCAGTGTTGCCTCCCTGGGGCACGACCGCGAGCTTCTTCTCGTTGCAGTACTTGAGAATGTCCGAGACCTCTTGCGTGCTCTTGGGCCGCAGCACCAACTGGCTGTGGCCATGGTACTTGTTGAGCCAGTCCGAGTTGAACGGGGCAATCTCGTCCGGGTCCGTGAGCGCACTCGGGCAGACCGACCGGAGGTGGGCGACGTCCGCCGCGTCAAGCGTCGCAAAGGCGCCGCGCGCCGCCGTCGCAAACGAACGCTTGCTCATGGCGCGGGCCATCGTCGAGCGCAGGTACATGGCCATCGTCGATCGCTGGCGAATCTTCGTGTGATGCGTCCCCGTAAATCTTTCCGGATCACGTGACAACCCGATCAAGTGCGCTTTTGGCGCAATAAGAACTTAAGCAGGCACGTGCCGCATGTGCTCGACGCGCAAGAATTTTCTGCCGCGCGTTTCGAGGGTACCGGGCCACTACCAACCGGTCTCGACGGTCGGTGCAGGTGCCTGCAGCCACATCCGCCATCTGCAGGCGCTCGTGCATGGGACTTGGCGTGTACCCTCCTGCATTTTTGTCTCATCGTAGTGGTATCGACAAGAGCAGTGGCTTGGCTTCTGTGAGCGTCCATTTTGCAGGGATAAACCATTTCGTCTCCCGCATCGTTGCCGACTTCCCGTGGCTGCGCGCCTCGCCAAGATCCAAGGCGTCTGTATATGCACATAGTTGTGCATATGCTATGTTGGTTCACTTGGCGTGCGAACCAACGGTGTGTGCTGCATGCGTGATCGACTTGCGGTGTACGTACGATGTGCCACGCCGCGTGAATGATTTTCGGTAGGTCCCTTTGGTGGGGGTCCTGACGGGGGGCCGAACACGGGAGAGCAATAACGATAGACCAATCAAATGCGTCCGGCGATTTGATTGGTGTTCAAGTTGATTGGATTGAGCTTCGAAAATTGTTTCTGTCCGTTTTTAAAATACAATGTTTTAAATCTACTTTGTGTTTGTATATGATGCGATGCAAACCAAATAAAAGACGTCCGATTTATGTCATTAAAATAGCACTGCGACGGGTCTCAAGCATACTTGGAAATCCGCCATGTTGACGTGCACGGCCTGCCGGGAAGAGTTCCCGACGTACGAGCTCCAGAAGGAGCACTTCAAGCTCGACTGGCACCGGTACAACCTCAAGCGCAAGGTCGTGGGCCTCCCGCCGGTCACCGAGGCGCAGTTCCAGGCGCGCAAGGCTGACGGCGCGTCGGCGCTCGCGGCTGCGCCCAAGGAGGCGCCGGTCGACATGAGCTACAAGTGCCACAACTGCGGCAAGAGCTTCACCAACACCAAGGCGCTCGACAACCACAAGGCGACGAAGAAACACATGGCGGCGGTCAAGAAGGACGGCGAAGAGAAGATCACGTCCAAGGTCCTTGAACCCGTCAAGGACGACGAGCCCGTGGCCGAAGACGAGGAAGAAGACCCGGACGCCAACATCTCGCTCAAGCTCGAAGACTGCATGTTTTGCACGCAGTCGTCCGAGTCGCTCGAAGCCAACTTGATCCACATGCAAAAGATGCACGGCTTTTTCGTGCCCGACCTCGAGTACCTCAAGGACCTCGAAGGCCTCATGACGTACCTCGTCGAGAAGGTCAAGCTCGGCCACTACTGCCTCTACTGCAACACAAAGGGCAAGGTCTTCCGCACGTACCAGGACGCGCAAAAGCACATGATCGACCGGTCGCACTGCAAGCTCATCTACGAAGAGGACAACGATCTCTACGAGTACGAAGAGTTTTATGACTTTACGTCGTCGTACGGCGACGACGGCCAAGAGTGGGAAGACGTCGAAGAAGTCGAAGGCGAAGAAGGCGACGACGACGACGACGAAGATGAGCTCGCGCACATCAAGACGATCAGCATCTCCGAGACAGGCGAGCTCGTGCTTCCGAGCGGCGCGCGCCTCGGCCAGCGCGAGCTGCGCCGCTACTACAAGCAGCGCCACCGCCCCGACGAGGTCCGCGAGTCGGTCTTGGCGCAGACCAAGGAGCGCCTCCTGCTCGCGTACCAGATGGCTGGCATTGACGCCAGCACGACAGCGATCACGATCTCGTTTGCCAACAAGTTTCTTAACCGTCGCCAAGGCAACATGGAGCTGCGCACGATCCAAGAGGCCGTCAGCGTCCGCCACAAGTTCCAGAAGCACCGCGAACGCCTCGAGGTGCGCTCGCACAAACTGCAGAAGCACCCCAACCGTCGCAACCTTATCACGGTCTAAGGGCCTTTCTCTGCGCGCTGCATGGTCAATTGTTAAAGTATTAAATAGAACACAATATTATTGCACAAACAATGGCTTCATAGCAAGCGCCGACCCAAACGAGGCGTTGGCGGTAATGGCAATCGGCCCGACGGGGGCACACTAGCCCCCGAAGCATAGTTGTACGGGTTGAACGGCTGTATCGGAACGACGTCGGCCATCGTCGCTGCGATGGACCCCATGCGCTCCAAGTGTGCGGGGCTAGGGTCCGAACCCTCCGGCACGCTCGCAAACGTCAACTAAAAGTCGGCGAGGGTGGGACGGTGTTGGAGAGGACTTTCAGCACCTGGTCAATGGAAGCAACGCGGTAGAGAACAAAGCCAGAAGTGTTGCTATCGGCGGCAGAGGAGGACGACACCATTGCAAAGTACTCGGACTGCTGCTACGACGATTTGAGTTGCACCGCTTGAAGTACGTTGTGACCTCGTTGTTGGTGCATCTCAAGACGAGCGCCATGTTCTTCGTCTGCAAGAGGTGCTGCAGCCCCAAGCACAAGTCCGCGTTCTCGGACGGCGCTGGCTCCACGTCGGCATGGAGAGGGTAGCCCAAGACGACGCTGCCGTCAATGGACGAAAGCGGCACGTAGTGCAGACCCGTCATGGCCCCAAGACCCGCATGCATGGACGCGCGCGACTCGTCGCGGTACAAGCACATGGCGCTTCGAAGGACGAGGTGGAGGCGCATTGGCTTTTCTTTGAATGCGATCGTGCACGGTACGTACGACTGCAAGCGCCGCAGCCATGGTTTCTAGCATAAAGTGTAGCTGCACAAGGTGTAGGCAGCCATAGAATACCATCGTGCGACGCAGGTCAAGCAGGCTGTCTTCAGCTTGTACGACCGAAACGTGGGGAAAGGCTCCGATGCTTTCGACGAGCTCCATGATCGCGGCCACCGTAGCACCAATGTCTTCGTCGTCGCGTCGAAGCAAGATCATCTCCATGTGACCGGACGACGCCTTCCAAAAGCTCACGAGGCGTCGTGTCTCGGGCAGGTGCGTCGGCGACGTCAAGATGAGGATGGTACCATCAGCTTGCAGGAGAAGCTCAGCGACGCGACCAAAGTCTTGCGCGCACGAGCATCGCCCTTCCTGATGAGAAAGAGGAGAGCGCGGAAACGCGCTCTTGATGGCGTCGATTTGGCTCTGGAGGCTGCTCATGGAGCACACGGGGCGACGGACGGGCGCGCCGGCGCCGATGGCGTTGACGCTGGCGACGACGGCCGAGTGGCGCAGGAAGGAGATGGCCATGAAGACCTCAGAGAGCACGGAGAGGCAGCGATAGAGCGCTCCCTCCTCCATGCCACAGACGTTGACGAGTACATGGACTGGCGTCGTCTCGGCGCGGACTTGCGCCATGCGGCCGACGATCTTTCTTGGGAAATGAGCTCCGCGTGTGTTTCATTGGTCAAAATGTAGCCAATCAAGAGGATTTTGCCAATTGCGCTAAAAACACGCCACGCGACTATTGCGTTGCGCCATGGTCTGCACGCAAAGCGGGCTTTGCAGAGCATGGAGTTGCGTGTGTTTAGCATAATGATGGGCCGATTGATTGGGTGAAGTCCTCGGACAAATCGGATTTGCCAATATGGCCCAGCCCCGGAAGCAAGGCCACCAGTGCTCGTACGCGACGTCGGCCGCGATCTCAGGCGCCGACATCACGGTCGCAGTCATCCAAGACACTCGTCAGGTAGACGGGCTAGGCGGCGAAGTGTGGCCCGGCGCCCATCTTCTCTGCCAGCACTTGGAAGTCCATGCCGCGAGCCTCAACCTCGCAAATGCGCGCGTCCTCGAGCTTGGCGCGGGCTGTGGCCTCTGCGGTCTCGTTGCCGCTGCCCTTAAGGCGCCGTCTGTGACGCTCACGGACGAATATCCCGATTTGCTGCAGACCAACATCGACTTGAACCGCGCTTGGCTCGGCAACCAGGTCGTGGACGCCCGCGAGCTCGTGTGGGGGGATGAAAGCGTTCGAGACGAAGGCCTCGCCTTTGACATTGTCTTGGGCAGCGAAATCACGCAGCTCGGACGTGGGTTGCATCGCCCGCTCCTGGAAACCGTGACCTGGGTCGCCCACGCGTCGACAATCGCGCTCTTCTCGATGGACGTGTGTCGTGACACGTGTATTGGCGAGTGCAATCCTGCGCGTTGCATTGCGTCCCACTTTGTCTACATGGCGCGCGAAGTCGGCTTCGCCGTGAAGAAGCATCCGTCCGTGTGTCTGACGTCCATGCCGTCCGTGACCAAGGCCGTCGGCGCGCTCGGTCGCACATGGCCGCTTGAGGGAGACGAGCTCAGCACGGTCTTCGAGCTAACCCTAAATTCCACACACGAATAAGACAATGTCTCTTGCTTCGCTTTGATCATGTTGCTTGAGCTTCTGTTGCCTTGGGGTTGCAGGTTTTTGTGTCATCGCGATGGGCCTCTTTCATGGCTCTACCATCCTCGCTCTTGAGACTAGCTCTACAGATGTAATTTTGAATGACAAGGTATGACAAGTTGTCGTTCAGGTTGTACCGACGCCCTCATGAGAACCTCAGGCGGCGTCGACTCGAAAGCGCGGGAAGGGCGACGCTTTGAAATGGACACCTTTTTGACCAATCAGACGCGAGGTGCCAGAACAGACCAATTGCATCGCATGGCGTTTTGAAAATCCAATTCGCCATCGACCGACGAACCTCGGCGCGGACGCGGGCAGGCCAAGCGCGCGTGTACATAGGACGTCCACGGAAGGAAGACATGGCCATGGACATGCACGCTTCCTCGATGGAAGATGACCTACGGAAGCATCGGCAGCCACCGAAGGTACGACTGCAGGCGCGACGACGTCGCTCATCGTCGAGGGCTCATGGTGAGGCCAGATGGATGAGCCCTATCCTCGGCTGCAGGACGGCCGCTACGACGCACACCTCGACCGACGCATGACGATGAACGAGCTCGACATGTCGTTCTCGCTCTTGAACCCGGAGAAGTCCAACTTCCTCGCGAGCCTTGTATGGACTTGGTTGGTACCGCAAGCGCTCATCGCGCGGCGATAGGAAGCGCGACAAGACGAGCATCCGCTGCTGCCGATCGTTTTCGAGCAGCTTTGCGCCGTCCACGAGTCGTACCAGACGCAGACGCGCATCATGAAGCGATGGAAGGTACACTGCTCATCATACGTCGGACAGTACAGGACCTTCTGCAATGCTCTCTAGGACGCCGAGCTCGAGCTGAGCTTGACGCAAGAGAAGAACCACGAAGGCGATGTGCAAGAGCTCATCGACGTAGGGTGTCTTGGCTGCCACTTGCATGTAACTTGCCCTCATATAGGTCATTGAGGACCTGCGGCAAAAGATGACGTTCTCCGAGACCAAAGATGCGAGCTCGCGACGGCAGTCCCGAGTGAGTGTCGACTCGTTCACCAACGACAGCGGCCTCGTCGCGTTCCTGTCCCAGCAACTTGAAACCGCGCAGAGCCAGCTCCTCGATCTTGAGCGCGACTTCAACGTCAAGACGGCCCGACAGGACGTCATGCGCGAGCAGCTCGAGAACCAAGCCATGACGCTCCAAGACGTCAACCAAGAACTCACGAACGAGTTGCTTAAGCTTCGGGCGACCCACAGCAGCGCGTTGCCAACCAGCGCGGCGTGTGAGACAGCCAACACAGAGCTCCGGGATGAGATCACGCGTCTGCGCGCCGACTGCGAGGCCATGGATGCGCAACACACCCGCACGCTGGATGCCCTCAAACACGAGCTCGGTGCGCTCACGGACGAGAATGCATCGCTTGTCGCGCGTAATTACGCTCTGGAGAGCCACATCGCCGGCCTGAAAGCACCCGTCGCCTCTCAATCGCCAGCAAACGAGCCATTGAAGGGCCTTGAAAAGAAGCTTGACGAAGCCCGCATCACTAATCTCGGTCTCGCAGAGCGCAACGTCGCGCTCAATGATCAAGCGGTGCGGCTCGAAATGGAGCTTCGGGACGCGCTGGCGCGAAGCCAACGTCTTGTCGACGTGGAGAAGCAAAACCAGACGCTCCAGCAGCTGCTTTGCGAAGCCCGCGACGAGACCGAAGAGCTCCAGTCGGTCAGCGACGCCATGCGCAAGGAAAACACGTTTCTTCTCGACCAAAACACCGAGCTCATGCACGACGTGCGCGTGCTCTCGTCTGCTGTTGACGATCTCAAGCTCGCACAGATGAGAGAGACGACCGCATCGGACACGACACCGACAGAACAGCACCAGAAGGACGTCCATGCCGATCAAATCGCGATGCTCGAGACCGCCCTTGCCGAGAACGATGCCAAGATCACTGCCCTCCGTGATCTCAACCAGGACACGCTTGCCGAGCTCGAGACGAAGCTGACGCATATTCAGACGCTGGAGACACAGCTTGTTGAGCGTCCGTCATCGTCTTCGCCCGACGACCGTGTGCACTTGGTCCAGGAAAACGCGCGTCTGCGAACGGTCGTCGAAGAGCTTGAAGCCGATCTTGGTCAGCGCACGACCGAGCTCGCGCGTATGGAGCGCAGCCTCGCATCCATCCGTGCGGCCCCATCCCAAGCTGAGCTTGCCGCTGTACATGCGCTGGAAGTGATGAAGCAGCGCGAAACGCGGTTGCAAGAAGAGGTCCACCGGTTGACAGCTAAGGTCGACGCCATGGCGGTCGAGCGCGATGACTTGGTGCGCAGCATCAACGACAGCGAACGCTGGTCCGTCCAGATGCGCGACGAGATGAAGCGCATGGATACGCAGTTTGAGCAAGTCATGACCCATAGGACGCAGGATCTACAGCGCCAGCACGACAGCTTGACCGACGCGTTGGCACGCGAGAAGGCAATCGTAGCGCAGTTGCGGGACCAAGTGGCCAAGATTCCCGCTGAAAGTCCCGAACTGGACGAGCTTCGCGCCGTGCATCACACACTGCGAAACATGATTGTCGACATTGCAGAGCACGTGGCGGTCGACTGCCCGCGGCGCGCGTCCCAAGACCCAAATGAGCTTGTCGCCGCGCTGTCTGGTCTCCGGCATCACGTGTGGAGCCTTGAGCAACACAAGGCTGCGTCGACCGCCGAAACGCAAGGCCTGCGCGACGCGACGACGCGCGTCAATGACGAACTCGCAGCGATGCGCCAGGAGCTTACCAAGGCACACACTGCCGAAGCGCATCTCAAGCGTCAACTGACAACGGCCGAGCAAGCGCTACGCGCCAAAATGACCGAGCTGCGACAGAGCGCCAACAAAGTGGAAATTCTGGAGGCTGAGCTGGTGGCGCGCACTGACGCTGGCGAGGTATGTGATGACAGGGCACTGCTTGCATCCGGCTGACGTGTTAATGTAGGCGAGTCGGCGAGATATCAAGAAGCTTAAGTCGCAAGTGCAGGACCTCCAAGACGAACACGAGCGCTGTGCCTTGCGGGTTATTGATCTCCTGAGCCTCCTTGGCGTCGCGGCCACCAACCCCCAACAGCTACACATTTCAAAGGCGCTCGACCATGCAACGCGGCGTGTGGCAGCAATCCTCCGCTCCGCCAACGAAAAGCTCCAGGGCACAGCGACGGCGCACGAAAACGAACGCGACTCGCTCAGCGCCCAGCTGCGCGCGGCCACCGAGCGCGGGCTCCAGCTCGAAACGGATGTCACCGCCTTTCTGACGGCGCTCTTTCGCACTTTTGGCCGCGAGTACGACGCCACGCGTACAATGCACGAGGCGTTTACGACCACCACCGAGCTGGTTGCCGACTTGCAGCGTCAACGCCAGACGGCAACGACCACCGCGCACGGGTCGTCGGACCGGCGCCTGGCGACACTGGTCGCAAGATCGAGCGCATGAACGAGCACATGACACAGATGTTTCACGAGTGCCTCGTGCTTCAGCGCATGAACGAATCGTACGCGCACGAAGTCGCGCACCTGCGGGCGCGCGAGAAGCACCTCGAGCACGACCTCGTCTCGGTGCTCGGCAATTCGAACCGTCGGGTCCCCGAGACGCGATAAAAACAACACGCACGTAGTAGTATTAGTATTAGGACGGACGACTGCCCTGCATTGCGTACATGGAGTGACCATACGTGGCCATGATCGAGCCCGTTGACGCGACCGACGACGGTCGCGGCGACTCGGGCGCATGTCCATTGTACAATGGCCGTGGCCCCACCATCATTTGGTGGTTGCTCGCGATGCTCGCGTTCCGGTCCCGAGTCGGGTCGTAGGCACTGATGGGGTTCGACGTCGCACGGACTTGTCGCGTCGGGTCGAACAAGATAGCGCTCGACGAGTTCCGGTCTCTTCGCGTCGAGACGCTCGACTTGGTGCGCGTCGGGCGCGTCGGGTCCATGTCCACGTAGTAGCCCGTCGCGTTCGAGGCGATGCGGCCGCGATGGATCGGGTACTCGATGCGGTTCTCTTGCAGGTACTGCAAGTCGACGTTGTGTCGCCTGGCGTTCTTCTCGTCGTCGTCATGGGCCTCGGAGAACGAGTCGTGGACGGCGATGCGGGATGTGTCCATGACGGCGCCCTGCATGATGGGAATGTCCGAGTGCTGGCTCGCGATCGGGCACGGACTCCCGCCGTACGAGTAGAGGCCGGCGCGCGAGAGCTGCCACTGCGTCCAGAGCATGCGCTTGTGCTGGCGCTGCTTGTAGTAGCTCACGCCGAGAAGAGAAAAGAGCGCGATGGCAACGACGCTCGTCGACGCGATGAGCACGATCGTCGTCGTCGAAAGCGACGACGCTCCGAGTGGTGCTGCAATCGTGATCGTTTGGAACGTCGCGACGTCGAGGCGCGTGCCCTGAAGCGTGTTGAGTGTCGCCCACGCGTACACGACGTACGAGCCCGGCGCGGTCCATCGTAAGGTGGCGGCGGTGGTCCCGTTGCTGGGTGTGAACGGCGAAGTGGCGAGCGGTTTGGAGCCCGAGAATGGCGAACACGGCGCGGTGCAGGTCACGACGCGCGACCAAGCGACGCTCCAGTTGGCCGGGAGGTCCACGAGGTGGCTCGCCGCGCTGATGTCGGGCGTCACTTGCCACGCGACGAGCGTCGACGCGTTGAGCGCCGGCGTGGCGTCGAGGCCGCGAAGCGTAATGGCCACGGGGCACGACGACCCCGTCGAGTGCGTTCCGAGCATCGAGGTTGCGTCGACGTCGTGGATGGCGGTCGGCGCAAAGAGCTTCCAGCAGTAGGTCGTGCTGGGCGCGAACGACGAGTCGTCAGCCGACGACGTTGTCGTGTCAACTTTGAGCTGAAAGTACGAGGCCATGTGCACATGTCGCCCGTCCAGACCGCGCATGACGACATGTGCAAACCGAGGTAGAGCCCCGTCGGTAGGCTCAGGAGCGTCGTCGCAAACGACGCCGATTGGCTCGACTCGCTGATGTTGCCCGCGAGGTCCTGGGACGACGCCACGTAGGGCTTTTGGTTGAACACGTGGCAGTAGCCGTCGTCGACGTTGCTGCACAAGTGAACCGCCGTGTGCAGAACGCTGGTCGGCGAAATGCGCATGCCACCCGCGTACTCGGCACGGACATGGAGCGACCACGCGATCGGGATCGGCGACAGGCTCTGCGCGGCCAGTGGCGACGTGACGTTGAGTGCGATCGGGCAGTCGGCGGAAAACCCGGCCGAATCGTCGCGGTTGACGAGCCGATCGTACGCGACTTGGTCGGTCGCCCAGCAGTAGGTGGACGTCGCGTCGTAGGTTCTAGCAGTCGCATGAGGTCATGGAATAGAGCGGACGAGACACGTACACGGGAAAGCGCGTCGGGATTGGGTACTGGACGTCAATGGAGCGAAACGTTGCAAAGTGAAAGAAGGAGCCTTGGAGGTTGGCGACCGAGAAGCGCGCGAGGACGATCAAACTGCCGGCGCGGTCCGGCAGCAGCAGCGGTTCTGGCGGCGCCAAGCTCGTGGCACCGACTGCCGTGACGTTTTTGCGCACGGGCGACGAGACAGCGAGGTACGGCAATGCCGACGGCACTGTGTCGCCCTGCGACGTAGTCTCGTTGCTGAGGAAGAGACCGATGTAGCTGTCGGCAATCTGAGCTGGCGCTTCGCTTTGGTTGCGCCGGCTGAACTGGATCTGGGCGAGGTCGAAGCCCAGCGCTGACGGTCCAACGTACTTGGCCGTGAACGCAATGCCCTGCAGCGGCTGGCGCGGCTCGCCGTTGGGCACGAGGAGGAGCGTCTCAAACCCGCACTGGGCGCCTATGTACGTCGATGACGGCGCCGCGTCCGACCAGCAGTAGACGACGCTGCCGGTTGTGTCGAGGCCGCTGACAGCGAGTACGTGGAGCCACGCTATCCAAAGGAGCCGGACGACGCCATGGCGGGCAACCATGTCTGATGTCGACCGGCAAAATCGTGAAATCAAGTCAAACGCCACCGCGACGTACGTTTAACGTGGGTTAAACCTGTTTTGCCGCGATTACTCACGGCGCACGCTACGGCCGACGCGCCCTTTGTCCGTAGCACATCGGCTGCTTCAGTACGCTCATACGCAGACGCATAGATGTGTCCGAGGCACTGCCAGCATACTGACTCGTTAACCAGTATACAATTGTATGAAGGCGGCGAGCACCTTATACCCCGTGGTACAGGCGGTGACAGACCGACATTGCACATTGCACTTTCCGTGTCTATCCAAACGTTGGCGCCATGTACTATCTATCCAGTCGAGCTATCCAGTCGCGCTTTGTAATGATTTGCTGTCGTCCTGTGCTCACTTTGGCAACCGTTGTGTAACCAACCGGAAGCGATGGGCTTTTGGCGGACCGAGGTGCCGGCACCCGATGAGCGGTCCGTCGCCATGACGCGGCCATCCCATGGTGAGTAACACACGCCGATAGGATGCTCAAGACGATCGAGAAGCTCCAATGTACTACATACTACGGTATTTCGAGTCACACGCTTGACGGTGCCAATTTAGTGACGGAACCCGACTTGCGCAAGATGTACAAGCATTTCTGCCGCTCCGACAAGGAGGTAGACATGTGGTTTTGGTGTTTGCATTACCCTGAGAATGCGCTGCTTTCTAGTACGCCCTCGACAGTCGATAGCATTGCACTAACGCTTCCATGCGACGACAAATAGCGGCAGCGGGACCATCGACCGCGACGAGTTCTTCCGCAGCGTCCGCGAAGAACGCACGGCAGTTGGTGACGCCGTCTTTGCCCTCATCGGTGCCTTTCGACACGATGGATTCTTTGCCTGATCGCAACCGCTGTAGATATTGACGGCAGCGGCGAGCTCGATTTCAGCGAGTACGTCGAGGCGCTGGGCGCCTTCTGCCTTCTCAACACGCAAGAGATCCTCAAATGCACGCACACACAAGGCAGGGATGCGGACTTGACGTCGCCTTTGTGTAGTCTGTTTCTTTGTCTTTGATCTGGACAAGAGCGGAACAATCGAAGACGTATGACACAATACACTGCTGGTAGATACGTACCTTGTGCGTAGGCGGAGCTCGCAGCGCTCCTCGAAGTGCTGCACGCCGATGGAGGCACGAGCAATATGAAGGAAGCGCTCGAACGATTCCAATTTAGCGGCGACGGCAAGGTGCGCCACCTCGTTTTTCAATCGTTTTGATTCTCGAACGTAGATTGATTTTCGGGAATTCGAGAGCCTCAACCAGCAGTTCCCGACGCTTCTATACCCCGTGTACCGCCTCCAAGAGAACCTCAGAGCCTACTCGATGGGCGAAGCATGGTGGACGAAGCGTGCAGTTCTTCTCCAAGCCATCAAAGACGAGAAAGACAAGCCCGAGGGCGAGAGCAAAGAAGCCATCGCGGCCAAGCGCCGCGCCCAGCTCGCGTTGGCGCGGTGCGTTTATAACCACGAGACTGTCGGCGCGAAGACGCCATGGCTAGGAGGAAAATGGGTTGCTTTCGATACTACTTTTGCCCGTGCCGGCGTAGCAAGTACATGGTCGATGAGGACGCGGTCACCGAGGCGGCGCTCATCGAAGAAGCCAAGAGGCGCGAGATCGAAGCTCAGAAGAAGAAGCTCGAAGAAGCCATGGAAGCGCGAGCCGTACTTCTATCCTCGGCGCGTTTGTACGCTGACGAGCTGCGTGTTTCTAGCGAAAGGAGCGGCTACAAGCCAAGCGCAATGTGGTTGCCGCCGACGGTCGACCTGTCATGTCCAAGGAGCAACGCAAGGAGCGCGCCAAGAAGCGGCGACAGCGCGATATGAAAGACCTTCCGACGCGCAAATGACAAGGCATCGACGAGTTGTACACAGTGCGTCTCTGGGTTGAAACTTACGTCGTACTATTGATGGTTCGATGTTGTTGCGAGTCGCAGACACGATGTGGTGTTGCTGTTTATGCTGGGGTTAGGGCTACTCGATTTTGCTAGAGGTGGCTAATGGGAATGGCCCGTGCAAAGCGCTGTAGAGTGATCGGTTTGGTCAAATTTGTGGGTACCGCAATGACGCGCCACGTCTTGATGTCGAGGATGTACAAGGTGTCATCATACTCGACACTCAGTAGCCCGGCGAGAACGGCAGACGTCTTGTCCAAATAGACGTCGCCGTGGTACGTCCAGTGCGACCAGTCAAGCATGTACAAGCTCTGCGAGTTCAGGACGAGCGAGTGCACGTTTCGCCGTGCAAGGTGCGGCTGCAGCGTGCGCTCGAGTCGATAGCACAGCGCGACGCAAGCACACGCAATGAACACGACACTGAGAACGCCGCGCGGGGACCCAATGTGAATGGCGGCGCTGGTACACACCAGCCCCGCATCCATGTCAACGTAGGTGCAGCTTCGGTCCAAGGCGGCCGTGTACGAGACGGGTGCCACGAGTGTCCAAATCGACACCACCGCGTACGTCAAAAGCGAGCTCTTGTAGGCATAGGTCGTCGTGTACTCGAGCGTGACGCAGCTGCCAAGGTCGTTCAGTGCGTAGACGAGCCACGTGCTTTCCCCGGCCGCAAGGATCGTCTGGTACCAAGGAAGTGGTGGCGAGCGCATGAGCGTGACTTGGCCCACTTGTTGTAGCCGCAGCGGCGATGTGTTGAGCATCCAAATTGCCGTGATGCTTCGCAGGAGGAGGAACGAGCGACCGGCCCAGACGTGCCCCACGATGCGGTTGATTTCGTACAAGTTGTTGCCCTCCAGGTGTCCTCGTTGACCAACGCTGTAGAGCGTCACGAGTCCCGCGATCGAGATGAGCAGCCCCGTCATGTAAATGGTGCAGCCGAGGAGAAAAGTGGCAAAGCTGACTGGAATCTCGTTCGGGTCGGGGCTCCCCCGGATGAGCATCGCACCCGATGAAATGGATGCAATCGCACCCGCGTCGCCTTGAAACAAGACGACTTCACGCCGACCGTCCAGCCACTCGAAGACGTGGCACCAGCCGTAGAACGCCCAGAGAGGCTCATTCGGCTCGAGCAAGTTGATCTGGTACAGCAGCGTGTCTGCGTCGTCAAACGTTGCCGTGTAGTACTGAATCGTTTGAATGTTGAGAGCATAAAGGACGTCATGTGCTTCGGTGGCGACGGCTTGTAATGCATCGAACGTCGCTGCATAGTCGGCGAGAAAGCGCATGGTCCGAGTAAAGCCGATGGGACACAAGGGGGAGAGACCCGAGCACGGATCAATGGCGCAGAGCGCACTGGCATCTGGTACGATGCCAGTGCTCGCGCGTAGACTGAGAAACGCAAAAATGAGCTCGGCGCGGGAGGGTACCATCGTGTCCAAGAAGAGAGCGTGACACGCACTGGACGCGCCAAAGTTGCTCAGGCGGCCGTAGAATGCTGGCTCTTGCGGAACGTCGTTGCCGCACATGAGGTTGCCGCCGTTCGCCATGAGCGAGAGATCGTTGTTTAAGAACGGTGGCAGCGAACAGACGCGGGGCTTGGCAGGGAGAGCAAAGTAACTTGTCTGCGCGAGCGCGTCAGTGACGAGGAGGGTGTTGAGCGCTTGATGAAAGTTGTTGTAGAGCTGAAGCCCCGCGAGTGGACACGAGATATAGTGCATATCAACCGCACCAAACGGCCCGATCGTCGCCTGTAGCACGATCAAACCAGGTGTCAATGGCTGGAGAAGGGTTAGGTTTTGGAACAAGACGTCTTGACTCGAGGCATTCGTAAACGCAAAGCGAGGACTCGATGCGAGAAGACTGTAGCCTCCAATCAATGACGTGTTGGTAGCAATGGCCCAGAGATCGCTCGCGAACGCCCAGTACATTCGGTGGGATGTCTGCTGCAGAAGATGAAAGCTGGCATCCGACCGACTCAGCGTCAGCGACGACGTGTAGCCTAGCGCAGATGTGATTGAGAAGGTGTCGATCATGCCAATCGTCTTGTAGTTTTGCCACTGCAGCTGGAATCGAGTAAGGTTGTAGCGACGCCAGAGAGCCACTTCGTCATTGACCGAATTGGTGTTGAGTTTGAGATTCGTGAGCCACTGCTGACCACGTTGCGAGGTCTGAAGGTGCGCAACAAAACCAATCTCAAACGACGAGCCCCAGCAGCGGTCCCACGCAGTCCAGTCGCGAATGTTACGAAGAGGAATCTCCAAGTACACGGCGCCATTGTCCATCTGTGAGGCAACACATCGCGCTTGGCGCCTTGTGGTGCTAGCCATGGCCCAATGCCGATCCAAGTCGAGCCAGCAGTACTGCGTAAGCATCCACGGCAGCATGCACGGGTTCATGTCTCGAAGGCCTTGCACAAAACGAGTCAGAGGCACGCTGGCGTCCATGAGCTGGCGCCGGGGGGCATGTGCACTCCAGGCAATAGAAGCCACCGAGCCGTTGTAGAGCTGCGAGATGTCGGCAAGCGCGGTGCTGGTCAAGTCGAGCGTCGTGTTGGTTGAGATGAGGAGCTGCTGGTTGAAGGCATTGGCCAAGAAGGCGTGCATGCCGGTGCTGTTGAAGCCCGCCCAGCCAAAGTCGTTGGCCAAAAACGTCTGCGCGACCGTGAGGAAGGCGACGTTGGAAGCGAGGCTGAAGATCGTATACAGGACACCCCCTAGTAGCACCAGCCTGGCCACACGTTGTCGACTTCGCACAATAGGCTCATAATCGGAGTCGGTCCGAGCAAAGACGGGAAGGGCGGACGACGGGCCGGCATGCACCAAGCGTATTTGGTGACGCTCCATGACAAATCTGTCGGCGGGCAGTGGCAGCCAGAGCTTGGTATCAAAGAGGCCATAGCGAGGAATGGACAAGATGCCGCACATGGCCGCCGACACAATGTTAAGGGACGCGATGCGACCGTGCAGCGTCTCGTTGTGGTCCAGAAACGCCGTCGCAGCCGACGGAAGGACGAACGATGGAATGTGCGCGTCGATGACGACGACGGAATTCCGATACTGAGCGTACACACGAGCGACGCTGTAGGTGACGACAAGGGACCCGACGAGCACAGCTATCTGCAATAGAGTGCGCTGGACATGTCCAATTTGGATGCTGCCGCTGTTGCAGTAAAGCATTTGGTCCATGTTTTGCGAAAAGCACGCACGATGGAGCGTCGTGGCCATCTCAACGGGCGCTGCGACGTCCAGAAGCGCTAGCACCAACCACGCCACGCCAGAGCTCCACGGCGCGTACGTGGCTGTCAAAGCGCCCGTGAGAGGGTGCAGCATCTCGTGTACGACGTAGGTGATCCACGTGGCTTCACCAGCGAGGACGCAAGAGACGAAGAACGATCGAGGCACGCCTCGAGCCACTGACCAGTTGCATTCGCCATTGGCTGCACGCTCGCCGACGCCAAGCACACGATCGCCGAGAGACCGCGAACCGTCAACAACGTCCTGTTTAGCCACGTAGCGCTCGTGATGCGCTGAAACTTGAACCAAGGTGAGTGCATTGGTCGGTGGTAGAGCCAGAGACCAATAACGAGAATCGCCAGACCGAGCAGCGTGAGACTCACGAGCACAGAAGAGTACCAAAAGTAGATGCCAAAGCTGGAGCTGATGACGTATGGCGCCAGTGGCATCGGTGGCATCCTCGATGACATGAGTACGAATCGGCCATAGTCACCTTCGAATGAGACGACCTCGCGGGTGTTCATCGCCCACTCGTAGACGCTCACCCAGCCAAAGAAAGCAAATGAAGAATCAAGCAGACGCTGCGTCTCAATCACAGGCGACGCATTGCGGCCGACAAACTGCATGAGCTGCAGTGGCGGAAGCGACGACGTCGGTAAACGAAGCTCTGAGAGAGATGGCACAAGCGTTGCGGTGGCCTTGAGAGTGTGCAGTGCCGTGACGCAACCATGTATCTCGGCGGCAGGCAGAAGCGCGCAGATGGAAGCGGTGGCGTTGGCGTCACTGAGCATCGTCCAGGCAAAGAGACTAGCGAGCGGCGACAAAGTGTACGCCAGCGCCTTTTGCGTGCCACACGAATCGTCAAAGCCAAACGACTCTTGGACGAAAGTGAGGCCGACACCAAAGCCACACGTGGGGTTGCCGCCGTAGAAGAGGAGTGCCGGATCTTGCCACTTGAGCGGCGTCGGATGAAGCTCCACCGTGCCGATTGCATCGAGCGCCGGCGCCAAAGCTATGTCGGACGCGAGATGCGCCAACAAAAGTGACCGAAAGACCTGGACTGTGGTGTAAAGTTCGGATGGGATCGGTACCCAGAGCACATCGATAGTGGCCATGGGACCGATCTGATTGTGCACGGCTTGAAAGGACGGTGGGAGCGGGTACGCGACGGCACTGTTCTCCATTAAGTTGGTGTTGGCGAGACCAAAGAAGGTGCTGGCGTTTTGAACGAGGCTTTGGTTACCGCCGGGGACGTTTAAATTGGTCTGGAGCGACGGAAACATGTAGTCGCACGTCCAGAGCGTGCCACGATGAATACTCGCAACGCTCTTGAGGCGATGCGGCCAGACGTAGCCCAGAGCATTCTGGATCTGAATGTCTTCTTGCAGACCAATTTGGTACTGGTTGGCGTACTGCAGCACAAAATACGAAAGGCCCGCGTTCGACCAGACTCGGACTTCGTCGTGCACATCCAGCATCTGATGCGACGCC